>NW_026570508.1:0-67769 GCF_019649055.1 Paramacrobiotus metropolitanus | reverse complement strand
CCCCGACCCGAAGCCCCGTATAAGGACCTTAACTCGGACTTCGGACCTCCTGAAGCCGACTTTGGAAACCTGGAAACAACCATTGGGAGCACCGCAGCCGACGAAAAACCTCAACAACGAGGCTCGGACTCTGACCCAACAGGTCGGAACCCTAAAAACGCGGACTGCGACCCCAGTTTTTACGGCTAAAAATGCCGTTCCTCCGGTCAAATTCCGGATTCGACCGGCAACGGTCCCTATCCAAGAGCTAGAGCGGCTTCAGGATATGGTGAAACAGTCCCAAACAGAAGCGGAGACTCACCGGGATGAAATCGATCGGCTGAAACAGGGTATTATCGGCTTCGAAGAAGCAATCGATGACCCCCATTCAGAACTTGAAGCTACCCGGGAGGCCTTTGAGAACCTTGAGGCCGAGGGGGAGGCTCAACAAGCCCGGATCACCCACCTCGAAGCCGAGGGGGAGGCTCAACAAGCCCGGATCACCCACCTCGAAGCCGAGGGGGAGGCTCAACAAGCCCGGATCATCCACCTCGAAGCCGAGGGGGAGGCTCAACAAGCCCGGATCACCCACCTTGAAGCCGAGGGTGAGGCTCAACAAGCCCGAATTACCTACCTCGAGGAAATGCTGGGTGAACAACCCCCATCGGACCAGAACACCCAGGAGCAGGAAAAGTGTTATCAAATCGATGACTACCTGCGCCGGGGCAACCCTTTGCTTGGCCCAATAGGTCAATCAGGGATGTCCACCGACCAAACCTACCAGGTCGGCATGGTCCTTGGCGAGCCGTTGATCGGGAACCCACCTAGAAGACCACCGATCTCATCAGCCTCGGAGCCAGAACGGAATACTTCGACGGCTACGTCCAACGTACCGACCCAATCCACGGCAACGACAACTACGGCCTACGGAGGAACGTTCGCAAGTGTGACGTTCTCAACCGAAACCAGGCCCGTGGCGGGACTTTGGCCTTCGGTGAACCTCCCAATAGGAGGTCCCCAGCCTAACCCGGCGGTCCGAGTCCCATTACGACCTCTACCCGGAGGACAAAGAGACTGGGCCGACCCGGTGAACCCCGGCTACTCGGCTAATCAGCCTCGTCAGCCCCGGCAGGGCCCAATAGGTCCAGCGCCGCAGGCTGACCAGTATCTGGTGGTGCCACCAGGGATGTGGCTCGACCAGAACGGAGTCCCCCAGACAATCCCCGGCTATGGAGTGCAGAATCCTCCGCCGAACCAAGGGTACGGAGCGCAGAATCCTCCGCCCGGACCGGGACAGCCACAACAGCCGGCGCTCCCGGGAAACCCGAACCCCCAACCCCAACCGAACCCACCCCAGCCAGCCCCGGCCGCGCAACGGCAGCACGTAGCATATATGCCGGCCTTGTATCCCCCGGTAGCCCAACAGGCACAACCGGCGGTACAGGCTTATCTGCCCGCACAACCTGAACAGGACATTGCGCAAGCCCGACTAGAAGGCTACGAGGAAGGCCGACACCGCTATGAAGAGCGAATGGCTCGGATTGCGGCTAAGAGGCTCCGGGGCGACTTGCCAAAATTTGACGGCGATCGATCTAAAGTGGAGGGGTGGATCACCAAACTCCGGCGAATTTATCGCCAGGAGGCGGACGACATCGGAATGCCCAATACAGCCTTCATGAATGAAGTGGAGAGCGTTCTGACCGGGCAGGCCCTTGAATGGTATCAAAACCAGTCAGCCCTGGAACCCGAAGAGAATGGCTGGCCGGTAGAACACTGGCTTCAGCCGTTCGCAGCCCGCTTCGCGGAAACGGATAAGCAGGTCACGGCGATAGCGGATATCACTAATCGGAAGTACAAGTTCGGGCAAGAGACCCCGGAGCAGTACTATGACGCGATCATTAACCTCCAACAACGAGGCAACCTGAGTGACCAACTGGTTGTTCACTACCTGCGGGCAAATGTCCTGGAGCCAAACCTACGGGCAGCCCTGGACATCCGAATGCCGAAGACCACGCAGGAGTTCCGCGACTACCTCCGGGACTATACACGGGGAAGACCCATGTATGAAGTCAACATAACGAATTCAGTGAACGTCAGAAGGGCGACACCTGCCTCGCCGGGTTGCCAGAACGTGCAACCAGCGCTCCATCAACCGAGCCCTCCGGCGACACCACCCTCCCAATCCCGGGCCCGACTGGAACAGACTTGGGCGGAGGTGGCGGCGATGAACCTTAATGGGTCCCCAATAGGGACCGCGGTTCCGCTGCCGACTCACGGGAACCTTAACCAACTTCAAAGCCCGGGCTATTCCGGCAACGGCCAGCCCCAACAGGGCTATAGCCAGCCTTGGAGCCCCGGCTTTGGCCAACCCCAACTGGGTTACGGTCAGAACTCCGGTTACGGCCAACCTCAGAATGAATGGTACGGCCCCGGAAGAAAGTATGGCCGCGGCGGAGCCCCACAATATGGTGGCTTCGGCGGAAATTTCAGTCGCGGAAACCGTGGCGCAGCGCAGGTGGCGCAGCGCAGAATGCCCAACAGTCACCCCGTACACCACAGCAAGAAGATAGCCAACAGGCGGCCTATGTGGACCGGATGGAATCAAATTTCTTCCGGTGGACCCAGAACGGAACGTTTTCCTGTGGTCATTGTCGGTGGAACAACCACAACCAGGATAGCTGCGGCTATGCCGGGCTACGGCCCAAGGACAACCCTAACCGGAGGTGGTACCAGGACTGGAAGTACCGGTACAATAACGGTTGGCCGCTTGGATCGGCAAACCTGAACTATCCAAACATCATACCTCCGCAACGCCCCCGCCAGCAGAACGCTGGCCGGCCTCCGGTGGTGAATATACCACCAGGTCAGCGACCACAGCTGCCGCCTCTCCCGGCTCCCAATAGGAGCCAGGCTGGGCCGGCCCAGGCCAGCCCACAGGGAAACGTTTGAGGTCGATGAGCTCCGGTGACTCATTCGACCTTTGTCATCCAACGGAACCACCGGATAAGGATAACCCCACTAACCGGATCAACCCTTCGAATACAACTCGGATCCTTAACAAGGAATCAGCCTCCGCAACGGTCAGCGAAGCTGCCAGAATCTTGGCGGCGGGGACGGTAGCCCAAATAGGCACCGGACATCCTCGGTTCGGGAACTCGGAGAATCGACCCGAACCTCGCAGCACCGACAGTGCGGCTCCCGGACCAGAAGGTGTACCCGGGAGGATCGGCCAAGGAACTTGGACCCGATCGGCAGGAGCAAGAAATGCTCCACCCGGCCCAGAAAGTGAAGCCGGAGGGGTCGGCCGGGAAAGTCGGAACCGGGACGAAAAACGTCACCGAGCCGCCCGGAAGGCTCAGTGCCCAATTAGGCACTACGAGCCACGGGCTTAGCGGACAACTGGGACGCCGGCCCGCAACCTCACAGGATGCCAGAACGACACCTGAACCGTCACCGGTAGGCCTGCCGGCAAGACGGCCCGCAAAAACAGCGGAAGTTCCGACCAAAGAAGTCACGGAGACCTCAACGGACTGGGAATCAGTACCTCCGGAAGCACAGGCACCCGCCTACTGTCTGCAGCAGGGAGCGGACCTCTTCCACGAAGGACGACCTATGAAAACTATAAACAGGTCGCAAAAGCCCTTCAACACGACTGAAGGACGGGTTCAGAGCCGAACATCGTGGGCTGAAACCGCCGAATCATCCCTGGACGGAGTAGTTAACCGGACAGAGGTGCAGGATGCGACCAACCCACGATGCAGCCGAACATCACGGGCGGAAACCGCTGAATCGCTGAAGCACGGAGTAACTAACCGGACGGAAGCGCAGGAAGCGACCAACCCGGGGCTGACACCCAACAAACGACCGATCGATGTCATCACTATAATGGATGACCCTGAAGTGAGACCCAATCAGGTCTCCCGACCGCCGCGTGTAGACACCAATAGTGTTCCATTGGCATCCTCCGGACGACCGAAAGTAGTCCGGGCATGGACACATGAGGTCCAGATTGGACCTGTACCGACCATGGCCATGTTGGACACCGGAGCCGAAACATCCCTAATAGAGGAGCGTTTCTGCCGGGCCAACAACCTCAAACTTGAATCCTTGGGGTGCTTCACCAAAATACTTGGTGTAGGCGGACAAGTAGCCTTTATGGTGACCCAATGCTGTACCACACCGGTAACTCTGCAAGGATACACCAGCCCCCACACGTTTTATGTTCAACCGAACAATTCCGACGTTCCAGTCCTCCTCGGATGTGACTACTTGCATTCGAAGTTCGTTTTCACCCGGGCGCCGACCCCCAATGAGGGTCAGCGGAACCCATCTTCGGGTGTAGTGCAGCCTATCCCGATACCAGAGGCATCGGGCGCGGCAAAGAATGAGGCTCGGATAAATCAGCTTGCGCAACCAACAAACTTCGGACCTGCGACCTGCCCAGAATGCTCGGACACCGAACGAAGCCTCATAACGGAGCTGCAAGTCCACAACGCCATCGAACAGCACATGGCAAAAGTACGGACGACCCGACTGGAACCAATCAAGGGGATACTAAAGTCTATCCCGATACCAGAGGCATCGGCCTCTGGTATACTCAGACAAAGATATAGAACATGGTTTTCCGGCATTCGACACCTCCTTGAGGCCAGAACGGTCGAAATAGTGAATGAGCTGGGACGGGTCGGCGCGAGAACCGATGACCAGATCCGCCAATCCAGGGAGGGATGCCAGACGGTGATTAACATAACTGGAGCCTTAGAAGAAGAGATTATTGAATGGGAGGAGGAACGAATTGCACTCCACGCACAATTTGCGGAACATCAGCTTCCCATACCGCCGATCCTTGAGATTCAAGCCCACGAATTAGGCCGGCGGCTCTTCTGGCACTTCAGAGACCCGTACCACCTTGGTACACTGGACACTGCCTCATTTTGGAGTAAGTTCGGTGAAAACACCCGGGTAACTCGAGTTGTGCCGGATCCAGAACCTCCAATTGAACCTTGCAACTGGCATCAGGCCAAGAAAGTGAGGCTTTGCGGGGACGTACACCCACAAGAAGGGGGTCGTCTAGCTAATACCCGGGCAAATGTCCCGGATCAGGAGTATATGGCCTTGGAATGCCCGATCTGCCGTGAGAACAACGGACTGATCGTCCAAGCCCTCAGAACTCGGAATGAGCAAGTCTGGGAGCATGGAAGGCCACCCTCACCCGCACCTCCCGAACCGGAAAGGTGGGTAGGACCGGTTCAGGAGGCCCCAAATAGGGTTACTGACGGCCCACTAGGGCCTCAAGGGGACTTAGCCGACGGAGAAGCCGAAATCGGCTTTGAAGCCCCGGACTCGGATGTCTCGGATGTCCAGAGCACAAGCGACTCACCGGACACCGACTCCGACAATGAACCCTCGGAACCCTCGGATGAAGAATCGTCCGACGAGGAGGACGAAGACGACAGCGAAGACGATAACGACATCGGCTTCGACCCGTCAGTCCGATGGATAGGGACAGATACACCCATGAACGGGCCCCCAACCGCCCGGCAATCAACCCTCAAAAGGAGCCAGGGAGCCTCGGAATGAAGGTTCGGGCCATCAACGGGCTGAGTTAACCGCAATTACGGTTTCTCACCCGGCTGACAGCCAGTCAACCCCGGCTACGTCAAGTGATACAGGCTTGGTCCCGGACATTGACCCCTCCGGAGATGAAACATTGCAAGAAGCCTCCACGGACGAAGGATCCGATACGGACCGACGGGTACCCCTGACCGACGACGAACAGAATGCCCAACGTGGAAGATTCCACCCGGAATCTGATTATTATTTTTGAGAAAGCCAGCGGTCAGTCTGCTGCCTGCCTACGTCCGTATCGGAGCCTTTCACGAAGCCGGATCCACTGCGAAACGGATGCCTATAAAATCGCAGCCGACAGTTACTGCGCACCATTTGACTGCCCCATGCTGTTTGGTTTGAAGCATGTTATGGCGTAAATTTTTTAATAGACGCCGGTTCTACCCGTGCCTAAACGTAAAAGAACAGTTGACCTTTCTCGTTTGGTTAAATGATTTGAAGGAACAACAAAGTTTTCTTGTTCCGATCGACGACGAAGGTTATGACTAAGTAGCCATGACCTTTGCTGTTATTCCCCTTGCTTAATTTAGCCGCTCGATAGCTTGTTCGTGGTTCGCTCGAAAGCTTGCTTATTCTACCGCAGTCAGCTTGTAGAATGTCAACGGTCGACATCCTTAAAAAGTTAACCCGTACCGACCTGGAAGCGCTGCTTACCGCAGTGAAACTGCCCACAGATGGTGCAGATAAAGATGCCCTCGCCCAACGCTATTTTGACCACATGCAGAAGGGAAATGCGGAACAGCCAGCGCCGCTAACGAATGCCTCCACGGTTGAGCAGCTTGCCGCTAGCATTACCCTTTCGAAGAAAGCCCTGGATGAACTGAAAGACGCAGAATTTACCTCTGTTGCCGACGTCAAAATCCTCGCCGAATCAGACCAGTTCCCCGATAACATCGTTGGTTTCAAGCTTGCCGACAGAGAGAAACTGATCAAGTTTCTCCGCCCGTTCCGTCCCGCCAATCGGGTCACCGTGTCCGGCCCACCACCGCGCGAGCCACATCAGCGCCACCGAAGCCGCAGTTCGGATCGCCACTCTAGCTATGGACGTTCAAACCGTGAGGTGGATTCGGACAACGGTGAGTCAAACAGCTCGAATCAAGGCGGTCTTTTTGAATTAACACTTGAGGCGTATAACTTAAAGCAGCCGCATGAATTTATTAACCCTCGTGGTAGAGCGCGTTTCAAGAAAAACCTCAAAGCGGGTGATCTAAGTTGCGATGACCTTTTCGCCGGTTACATTCGTCAGGCTGTAAGCTTAGCTCGAACTACAGAGGGCACATATAGCCCGTGCTTGGTTGAACTGCTAGATTACCTAGAATTTCTTTCTGGTCAACGTATTTTCTTTACTGATGCTGGTTTACTGCTCTTCGACGACGAATTCCGCCGCCATGCAAAAGGCGAGCACTGTAGCTTGAATGATTTTACGGCTCGAAACTCGATCGGCGCTCATTACTTTAATTCAGAATTCCGACGTTTTCGTCCCTATGCGAACAGCAAACGTCCACACGTCAGCTCGCGCTTGGGATACGTCACCGGACAGCACCGCATCAGCAACAACGGACCCATTGTTAACGGACCACAGCCAAACCAACCACCAGCGCAACACCAGGCATTTCTTGACACAATGTGCCGGAACTGGAACCGCACACAGTGCACCCGCTCGAACTGCAAGTACACCCATGGATGCGGACACTGCGGCAGCGGCGACCACCGTGCAGCCGGATGCGGACACTCTGCTTGACCTAGCTCAACACGCTTGCATTAACAGTTTCCCTTCTAACGCTAACGCTGTTTCTAATGTGTCTATTGACAGTGACCTCTTAACCCGCTCTCGATTAACACAGTGCTTTCATGTTTGGCAAAATGAATTGTTGTCTGACCCGGATAAGGACTTTCTGCTTAATGGTATTGCGTTCGGCTTCTCTATTGTTGATGATATCGCTTCGATTAAAACTGCTGAATGTTCCAATTACAAAAGCGCATTAGATCCGGCTACTAAACCATTGCTCGATGCATTATTCAAAGAAGAACTCTCGCTCGGTAAAATTACTGAACAACAATCAAAACCGATACGCGTGCACGCTATCGGCGCTGTGCCTAAAGCTGGATCAAATGTTCCTCGTCCCGTCACTGATTGTAGCAGGCCATTTCCTGACTCACTGAATTCGCATCTATTTATTGAACCTTTTAAATTCAGCTCGATAGACGACGTGATTGCTCAGTCCTCCGCAAAAAGCTTTTACGCCATTGTTGACATAAAAGCCGCATATCGTAGCGTGCCAATTAGGCCGGAGCACCGGCAGTTTCAAGGCTTTAAGTGGGATATTGACGGCAGTGGTGAGAGATACTTTGTGGACAATTTTCTTTGTTTTGGCTTGAGTATTGCTCCTGGCATCTTTAACAAAATTAGCTGCGCTATCGTACGGATGATGCGTCGCAGAGGATTCAAGATCGTTTCCTACCTTGATGACTTCATTGTAATCGCCGAATCAATGCTTGAATGTCTGAAGGCTCAACAGTGCTTAATTTCATTATTGATTTCGCTCGGCTTTGGAATAAAATGGGAAAAACTCGTTAGCCCTGCACAGCGCGTTAAATTCCTACGCTTGATTATCGACGCTAACATGGGTGCCATAATCCTGACCAGAGAGAAGCTTGACTCCCTGCATCGGCTTTGCTCGACTTATGTATCCGCAAGGAAAGTGTCAAAACGGGAATTGCAATCGCTTGTTGGACATATGTCGTATGCTGCAAAGGCGATCTACGGCGCCAGAACGTTCACCCGCATTTTCATAGATGCGCTCACGACGCTTAAACGCTCATCACACCGGCTTCGCCTAACCGCAGCACTCCGACACGAGCTTGAGTGGTGGATGACCTTTGCGACAAGAGTAAACGGGTTCGTAAAGTGTGCAATGGGAACGGTACGAAATGAAATCCGCATCACAACCGATGCTAGCTTGAAAGGCTTTGGCGCCTTAATGGGCGACCTCATGCTTGCCGGCTCGTGGGACAGCTTTGACCCTCCTCGCTTTCTTAAAAAAATCTGGCTCCCGGTACCAGTAATTAATGAACCGGAAAGCTCGAACATAAATGTACTCGAATTAATTTGCGCTTGCATAGCTCTGCTTGTGTTTGCACCACTTCTGCGAGGTAAACATGCTCGTATACACACCGATAATACTTGCACGGTAGCATTTTTGAACAGCGGCACAACAAAGAACGCGGTAGCGTTAAAATGGCTGCGCCTTGTTTTTTATGCATCTTTAATTTATGTGATGATATAGGTACCATCTGCTGTGCTGGCATTTACCCCCGAGTAACTGCCAGCACAGCGACTAACGCGTGGGCGGTTGCCACGGCAGAGCCTCCTCTCGCTACGAAGCGCAGAGCCTGGTGTACTGAATACACCAGTTCTTACACGTTCCGGGTAGGCACGTGTACTATAATAATATTTAACAGTTATTATCCGTATCGTACAATACTGCCCTCGTACAGTGCCAGCGCTACAGTCATTTATGACCACCTGCTGTCTTCTCTCGGTCTGGTGTCTCTCAGGAATTTTCGTGCACTTAATCATCATGAGCAATGTTATGCATGGCATATACACACTGATAGCATGCCGCCGGACGACTGCCTGGCCCTTCATGATCTGATGCAGTTCGCAGTCAGGCGTGCATTCCCTGGATACAGTATGCACGCGTAAGCAGCGTTGTAGTGTTGGTCAGCGTTGGCTGGCTGGCTGGCTGATAACAAAATATTTCCACCAGAGTAATTGTCCGTGTAAAAACGAATTGCAGCTTTCTCATGGCGCGTTATCTTAATTTCTTATATGAGTCATTGAAGCGGCTAACAACAGGCACAGATAATGGTCAGCGCTATCTCCATTGGGTCATGGTAAGTGCATTTTATCGTCTCCACATGAGACAGTATTTTCATTTGGTGTTTGTGCTTCTCAAGTCAAGAACTGAGTTCTCTTTCGCACTGACTTTGCAATTGTATTATATAGTGGCACTGCGTTATTGATTTTACACGGCGGATATTATAATTTTTCCATCAGTAATATGTCGCACCTAATTGTCTCGGTAAGTACGGTGTTTGCTGGCTGTTTGACTTTCCTTGCAGCTATGGCCGTCGCTGCAGTCTGATTCCTTTGCTGTACATGTCCGCATTTCTGCACCTGTTATCCTTCGTTCTGGAAATGCGGTGACAGTAAAGCATCACTGTGGCCGTTGGACAATCAACCGGATGCAATAATTAGAGGTGTTCGCATGCTGGATTTATCAGGATCAGATGTGGATGTACTGCCCAATCAGAGCCCAGCCCATAATTTTCCCGACCTTCAGCTCATCATCCTCGCAGACGATTTTCGACGGTCAGCAATGCCGCGAACTGGAATGCCTGGAGAATTTGGGTATCCGAGTCATTGCTCCTCGTTGTCCTGCAGGTAAAATAGTAGCATTAAAACCATTAAATAATTGTCGATAATGTCGTTGAAATAATTTGTAAAGTTAAGCACTCGTACTTTCTCTGATATGATATGAAAATATTTCGCAGACAAACGCACCGGATGTGCGTATCCGCCATACTGCCCGTGGGCTGCAGCAGCACAGACCCGTCCACTTCCACCACCAACACCTACCACCGGCAAGTCTCAATCTCCCCTGCTACCATTCATCAACGGAGAAACTTCAACCATCTTTAACCCTTCGCGGGATCGGGAATACAGCACACGGGCTATGGCACCAACAACAGCCGCGACGGACTACCCTGAGCGGTAAGGGTGATGATGGAGAGCGTATTGTCATTGGTGTGGAGAACACAGCTAGTACTACTGCTACAATCTTTCCTGTTACGCTACTATCACTGCCAGCCGTTTTAACCACATATGCGAGTTCGAAAAAACTGCCTGGTCATGCGACTGCAAGTACGAGTACATCACTTCCGCTCACTACATCAGGTGATTATTACCGGCGCAAAGTGGTGGTGGTTGGGCGGATTAAGTACAGCCGGCAGAACGGCTACACAGCTACCGCTGACTACGACAAAGACAACAACAGCAACAACAACGACGCCGTCCGCTGTTGTAACGCCCACGCGCGCGCCCGCCCAGCTAAAATTTAATTTGACGTCGTTATTAACCACAACCACTGTCATTACTGATAAAGTGTTCGCAACGTCATTTCCTGTCGAAATAGTCATGCTTCGCGAGAGTTATTACAAGAACAGGGATCAGTAGTAGCGATAATGAAGCTGTGTCAAACCAGAATGATATGATGATGACACCTTCCCTTCATCTCAGCCGTCGGTAATTACCGATATGACGGCGCAGAAGCGGATATCAGCAGTGAAAGAACGAGCACGGCGGACACCATTCGTATCACGGCTGCTACCAACTCCACGATCAGGTCAACCGCTGCTGTAACGATACCGGCCGAAGCAACCTTGTCAAGCATAACTCCACCCAGTTACAGACGCTGCTGACCCTTCCACCTACGTCCCGAATATTTCTACTTCTCACAGCCATTCTCGCAAAACCCATTTATCCAACAGCTGATATGGGTATATTGCCACCGCTGCTGATGGCTTCGCATCCGGCGAAAACACTACTGCGGCGGTATCCAAAAGCAACGACGCAAAATTATTTGTATTAAATAGCAGTAGTAATTCGGATGTCGGTCGGTCGGAACATTTTGAATCGTCGTTATCTGCTGGCAAGGATAGTGATGATGGATGATGACGAAACTCTGACGACTGTTGTGGAATTGCTGTTGTCCACAACGACGACACCAGCCACGCTGGCGATACCGGACGCTACCGATCGCATTGTCTTCTGTGCCAACATATCATGCCCTCCGTGTTTGCTTGTAGGTGGTAGTGGCGGTGGTGCTGAAGTTCGTATGGGATTGCTGGCAGATCGGTTTACTGCAGCTAGTATTGCGGTAGCCAGCGTCATTCTTCTCCTGCTAGTCATCTTGTATCTTGTGGAAGCGTGGTTATCGTATTGTGGCGGCGGCGCCGGCGGAGGCGTCGGCAGTAATCAGCAAGATGACGAAGGGTGATGAGGAAAACGACGCAGTCGCGGCCGCCGCAGTGCCTCGGTGTGGTCTTGGATGAGAGGAGTCTTTAATAACAACAACAGGGATAACAGCAGCGGCGGCACTAACGATGATGTCAATCGTCATGGCCTGGGCAGACAATTCCAGGTGGACACGATGGGCGTCGGGTGGTGGTGGTCGTGGCGGAGTATCAACGAATCCTATCTTCAATCCCGGCCTTCAGCAGCACCATGGTTTCTCCCCAGTAGCCAACCTGAATTCTAGGACACCGACTCGCCACATGCCGTCCCCGCGTCCTGCTGGCTATAATCCCGTGCTTGATGATAGAGTGATGAATTTTCGACGACGACAGCGACCACGACCACGACTACGGTAACAACGATAACAACCGCCGTGACCGCCAGCAGCAAGGTGCGGAAATAATGCGCGACTTCCGGCAGAGTACCGTGCGGACGATAGGGAATCTCCCGTACAACTCTCCACGCCCTGATGT
The DNA here is from genome assembly GCF_019649055.1 of Paramacrobiotus metropolitanus. Taxonomy (NCBI): domain Eukaryota; kingdom Metazoa; phylum Tardigrada; class Eutardigrada; order Parachela; family Macrobiotidae; genus Paramacrobiotus; species Paramacrobiotus metropolitanus. The sequence goes on along the minus strand of NW_026570508.1, from coordinate 55,610 downwards.
GTCACGAGTTATTGTTTCTGCGGAAGTGCACGGACGCAACAGCGCTGATCAAGAGCAGGAGGAACACGGCGGTAAGTGTAGATGAGTAATATAATGATGCTTAGGTATTTCCGGTATTGCACATATATTGAATCTGCCTTGTAGAACATATGTACGAAAATGTTCCACTACCGGCACTACCACAACAACCATCCTCCCCTCATCGCTCTGTGAGTATTGGCAGCGCAGACGGTGAGTGTGATTGATTATTATAACGCTCCATACATTTATGTTTTCATCGCACTTATCATTACTGTATCGTAGAACTTATGAGCGGAAACTCGTCCGCTCCTCCACCATTTTCTCCACATCACATTGTCGAAGCAGGAGCATGAGTGGCTGGAGGAAGTTCTGGAAAGGGAGGAAGAAGAGAATGATGATGACCAGCACGGAGTAGAGGCCCATGATGAAGAGCACGGGGACAATTTGGTTCTGGAACGAGAGTATGAGCATGAAAGCGGTGGCGGCGGTGGTGGTGGGTAATTAGATAATATTTTATCCATAGAAACCAACAAAATCTAGACGATGTGGTATTTGGCAGGACAGGAAATGGATGCGCAACTTCCTGAAGCGATGGTGGGAAGTGGGGACCTGGGAGTACTGCGTGGTCGCGGTCGCGGTCGTCCTCCTGGCGGTGGCGGCCATGGTCGTGGTTTTGCGGTGGATTTCAGACGAAGCAGTTTGGAATCGACGCGACGGAAGTGGGAACCGTCTGGAACGTCGCTGAAGTTTAGATGTACATATTCGTTTGTATGGGCTTTTGTATATAGTTTTTAGCGCCAATTTTGCTCATCGATTTCTTTCTTTCGTCCCAAATACATAAAATGTACATAGTTTTATGTTGAAAATGTAATGGTTACAAATTTTGTTTTCCTATAAGCGTTACAACTACTAACGATTTGCGGATCTGACAAACTATTTTGACTTTATTTTTATACAACTTGCATTTGACGTGCATCGGCAATTTGGAATTTTTTGAATAAGATTATAATGTCTAATCTCCTACGCGCGTATTATTCGTACGGCGGTTGCACAATAACAAATGCCATTGTATGTCCACGGAGGGTTTACTGCAGAGGCTCTGCCTACATCCATATTTTTTATATGAATGTATCGCGAACCTCTGCAGTTCCCACCTAGTGGTAAAAAAACGCTGGATCCAGTGAATAGTAAATGCCTTTGAGCAGATGCAACTAAACAAGCGTTCGACGACACAATGCAGGTTGAACGAAAGAATATAATCGTCATTACTAAGATGAGTGTAATCTTGGTGACCTTTTCAGCTCCTGGGAAATTAAAATCTGGCTGGCTGGTTCTCGCAGAGTTTATTCCGAATAATAATCGTCAGGCACAAGAACAACTGCGCATGCCACACTACACTAATTCGTTAACTTGCATATACACAAGTCCATATAAGAAAAGGTAAATTTCAATCAACAACAACGTCAGGCAGCCCGCCGGAATTGGTGGCGGTTGCGGCAATTGTACCCATACGCTTATTGACAACGATTTGAAACTGACAGGTCAGACAGAGCAATCGCAATTTTCCACGTTTACGTGCTACTAATGTACAACAGCTGGCACAACGTTGACATTGTACAAATGCCTTAAAATAATTTTTAATTACTTGGTTAATATGGCGGAAGTTGAAGTGGCCGTAGATCTCCAGGTAAGTGTATTGCCGATATGGATCCGATACGAAAACGGCGGGTGGGCAGGGCTCCAATCCTGGGCGTGCAATTGTCAAAGCTCGTAAAGCAGTGTGGAAGAAATCATCCAGCCTGATAAGTGGTTGCTCCATGATATTGCGAAACTGATAAAAGTTAGCAATTCTTGTAATGCAGACAAAGGTGTTGCGATGGCTAATTACGGGAACGGGAAGTGGCTATACAAAATAACTTGTATTAACATTGTTGTTAGGTACTCGTAAGTCTCGTATAGTTAACAAAGTGCTGATAAAAGTAAAAAATATGCTAATAATAAAAATAATCGTAACGACGAGAATTACCAAAATCAGCGACAGCGTCACATGTTCTGGAAGGTCGTGGGCGTGACGACCAGCGTTACCGTCAGCTGTTGTAGAGTAGGACGGCGGTGGCGACGGCGGTAATGTTCTAGTTCCTGCAGGTGGCGTATTCTCGCGGTCTTCGTTAGCATTTTGGATTCGTATGATGGTAGTGGTGGTGGCGGTGGTGGTGGAGGTGGTATTTTCTTCGTCAGCGCTACTCTGAAGAGATGTTGAAGATTGGTTATGGCGGTTGTCTGGATGGTGGCGATTGGTAAAAGGGTTGAGGCGCTCAAGTGGCATCGTTGCTCTTACGTACTGCGGACGAAGATGCAATAGATGGAGGACACTCTAAGATTTCTAGCAACTGCTTATAATAATTTTGCAGGATTCTCCCGATTAATTGTCGTGCAGCGTCACACTTGGCCAGCTGATTTGTCGATCCACACCCTATAACAAAAATATCCTCGTTCGCAACGGTAGCTTGACAATTCCAGTTGGTAGCTTCCGCGGAAGGCAGTCGACGATATTCCACATCAAAATTTAAAACCGTGGCAATATTATCCAACAAATAAGGCAATGATAAATGACTGCGGGAAAGGGTATGGGTTGAGGTGGTAGGCTGCGGTTCACCCAACAACTCAAGTAACTTCTGATGATAGTTGCGTAACAAGATCGCAAAAAGCTTTTTTGCGGCGTCTTGTTTGGCGGTAGCGGACGATTTGCCAACTCCAATAGCAAAAATATTCTCTGTAACAATACTAGCACGGTATTTACAGGCGACTGCTTCGTTTATACGCCGAGGAATATTTTTGTAGTCAACTTCAAAAGACAGTACTTTAGTAATAATATTGACTATAGTTGTAAAGTAGCGCCGCACCATTCCGTAAAAGTAAAGTGACCAGGAAATCTAACAGCGTCGGACATGGCTTATAAAGAGCACAATAAAGATAATTGCTATGTTTATCATTTGAATGAACCGCCCAGCAAAACTCCCAGAATCCTCCTCCTTTTAAGTGGGAGGAGAATTGAGGGAGAGCTGAATTGTGACGGAGTATGGTGGTATATAAGTGAATTTAATGGCTTGTACAATAACAATTTTAGGCCTTTCTTAACGCTGTTGACTATTTGGGATGTGCTTTGGTGCATGTTGATTGCCCCAGCTGCCAGCTCATTTGATTTAGACACTGTGGATATATCTACTCGCACGCACATTTGCAATTCGCCAACTCATTCTTATCTTACTAAAGAACACACCTGGATTTAAAGAAGCGGTAAGTTATGACTAAAGTTAGACAGAGCGTTACTACTGCGGCACAGAGTCGGCGTAAGGCAACACTACTGAAAAGTTTGTACACCGATATAACATCACCGGCTTACCTTACCGGCTCTGCGACTCTTTATCGAGTGGCCAAAGAACGGGAAGTTGAAAAAAGAGTTAAGATTACCCTAAAAGATGTAAAAGATTTTCTTGCGCAGCAGCGAACTCACACCGTTCATAAGCCTGTACGAATAAAATTCAAAAAACTGAAGAACTTTTGTGTGGAGTGGACAATGTGTGGCATGGAGATTTGGTGGAATTACAAAAAATTAAAAAGTTTAACGAGCGATATAAGTACATTTTGACAATGGTGGACTGTGTGAGCCGCTATGCAACCTCGTTTCCCTTGGAGAACAAATCGGGTGAAATTGTGGCAAAAGCAATGGATAAAATTTTTAAAACACGAAATCCAATTGTACTAAGTAAGTGTAATATGTTTGTAATTCAATAAATGCACTTTTCATTTACGTGAACAATTTTATGTATAGTAACTGATGCTGGCAAAGAATTTTTGAATGCAAAAGTGAATGCCGTTCTTCAAAAGTATGGGATAAGACATCAGGTTTCTTCTTCGCGGTTCAAAGCAGCCCTTGCAGAGCGATACAATCGTACGCTAAAGACAATCCTCTTTCGCCACTTTACGTACACTAAAAGTTCTAACTGGCATTCGGCGCTGCAAAATATTGTTAGCAATTACAATATGAGTATTCACAGCAGCGTTAAAATGAAACCGGCAGAAGTGACAATAAAAAATCAGTCACAGTTGTTCAAACAAGGCCAAGAAAAAAGGTTTATCAAGCTTGCCAAGCCAAAATTTAAAGAAGGGGACCTTGTGAGAGTTGTTTTAAAGAAATCTGTTTTTAGCAAAGGTTACACGCAAACGTTTAGTGACGAACTTTTTCGCGTAAATGAAATTGTGTACGGTCCGGTTATAACCTATCGGCTTTCATCACTTTCTACTGGCCAACCAGTGCGAGACGGAAATCGCGCGTCGCAGTTCTACCAAGAAGATTTATCCTTAGCTAGGTTGTCCTTGTAGTGTTATTTATGCATCTTTCAAAAAATTTGAATTCTTTGTTATTCGTTGCAGACTGTAATCTAAACGCTAAGATGATGGAAAATGGATAATATGTGGTCCTGCACAGCGGAGCTTCACCAGCGTATGGCGCTACGGTCCTCCACAATACGGCAACGAATTTCTCTAATAAGATTCAGCTGCCGCTGCTGTCCTACAAGGAGTTAGAACAGCCTTGGGAAGTGGCTCTCGTACGGGCTTATTCCTCCGCAAAATTTTCCAAAATTCCTCCTGAACAAAGGCAGCTGACAATCCATTACAAGAGTCAAGCAGATTCCTGCGAAGTTTACCTTGATGGGTTTTTAGCGGAATCAGATTTCGAAAAACCGCCTGCAGATTTTATCGCCGCACTTGCTAAAGCTGTCGATGCGATATTGACAGGAAGTGGAGCGGCATGTGCCTGGGCCACCAGACCGCAGATCCAGTTAATTGATGGAAGACTGTATTGGTTTAGTGAGAACGACGAAATACAAATTGTAAACCGCGGTAATCTACTCTGTGCGGCACTCGGGTTGACCTATGACGATTCTAATGGAGTTATGCGGCAACATGTTCTCACGTCTTATGTACACGATCAAAATTTTCCCAAGTTCAGCGATACACGCCTCGCACGGCATCGTCTCCTGGTTGATCCTGCACGCGGACGGCGACAGGTTCTGGTAACACTGAGTCATACTATTCCTGCAGCGTTTGGCAGTCGAGCAGAAAACTTACTTGCCATGATAACCCCGACTGAACTGGAGAAGGGATACGAACCTGCTACACGAATTTACCTTCCTGTGCATAATTGGTTCTCCAAAGCAAACCCATTTATTCAGCTACAGACTGACTGGAAAATGCAGTGGAAAGAAGACGCGCTTGGGGAATCGGCAGTGGTTCTCCATTATCGAAAATGCAAGCTTAACGACTCTACAATGATGTAGGTGGTTTGGAGAAGTGTTTCTAAAAATTAGTTTCGTAATGTATGCATTTGATGTCGGAATGAAACTTAGAAAGAACGCAATTTAACTTTTCTTCTCGTAAGAACAACGTGGGCGTGGCTCTCTTTAAATTTGTTGAAGAACTTGTAGTTGTTGATGTTGTTGCTTCTGCTGCTGCTACTATATAAAATGAATAAAAAGCGACAGTAAGTGTTCATTCTGCCAAAGTAGAGTCTTGTACTCGCGTTTTTACGCTTTATACATTATTAAAAACGGCGGGACATACGACAGCGACGAACAGACGAGGACGACGAGTACGACGACGGCGAGGAAATCGTGTCATTAAACGGACTATAGTGCAGTCAACGGTTATAGGCAAATCTTTTCGACGTAGAAGACGAGCGGGACGACGGCGACGACGAAATAAACGAGCAATTCGAACGGGATTATTTCAAAAAATTACACGTGGAAAGACATTAGCTTCTCTGATCTAATTATAATTCTACGGAGTATCATGGCGAAACAGCAAGCGACTATTGAAAAATTTCCCGATGAACTGCAACTGTTTGACCCCCCGGTATCACAGTCAACTATCGAGGGCAGTCATACGATGGAAATTTTACCACTCAACCAGGTTGTCAATAATTCAGAAATAATTGAATTTTTGATACCATCTACGGAATATTATTTGGATTTAGCCGATACGATGTTGTATATGCGCTGCCAAATTGTTGGCCGTGACAGCACAAAACCATTAGGTAAAACTAAAGCGGCGACCACCAAAGTAGACGCTTCTGCAGCACCTCAATCAAAAGCACCAGAAGCTGGTCAGGGACAGCCGCAGCAGCTGCAGCCGCCAAAACAAACACACTACACGGAAAACCCGCTGGATGATCCAGTAATTGCCGATATAGTATCAGGCTTAGATGAAGGCCAGAGACAACATTATGCAAACAAAATAAGCGACATAGGAATCCGCGATGCAGCACCCGTCAATCTGCTCTTCTATCTCTGCTTTGAGCGTGTAGAAATTGAACTAAACGGCACACCTTTCATTGTCAGTTACGCTAATTACGGATATAAAGCATACTTCCATACTTTACTGAACTACTCCCGCGGTGTGAAAAAAAACCTCTTGCGAAATGTAATGTGGTTTAAAGACCGCCTAAGTCGCGTACAACCTCAGAATAGTTTAGACAGTTTCGACATATTGAATGCGGAAACCAACGAAGGTTTAACAGCGCGCTACAACATAACAAAAGAAGGCCGACCTTTCGAAATGTTAGGAAAAATTATGCATGAATTGTTTCACCTTGACAACTACCTGCTTCCTGAAATATCTATCCGAATCCGATTATTCAAACGAAACCCTGCATTTTATTTGATGTCGGGCGACATTGACCCTAATTATTTCCTCAACATACTGGATATGCGTTTACTCACACGCTACGTTAAACTGTCAGCTAAATTAAATGACCAAATTCAAAAAAGACTATCCACAGCCCCGGCCATCTACAAAATGTATGCTGCAACGGACGTACGAACTCGCGCACTTACCCCAGGACAGCGACTGTATACAATCGATAATTTTTTTGGTACAGAGAAGGTGCCGAATCGTTTAATTTTTGCTATGGTAACGCATGACGCCTATTTGGGCAACTACCAAAAAAATCCGTTAAATTTCCAACATTTTGATCTAGAAGAAATAAGCCTGGTTGTAGATAATCAAATTTACAGCTATAAAACGGATTTTAAGAACGGATATTACGCTTTACTATACACTGCATTAGCTTGCCAATTAGGCAATCGTGACTATGCATGTTCTTCCGATACGTCTTATCTAGAGTTGCGATACGGAACGGTGAGTTCGAATCTTACATTGTAATAAGTAATTGTCTTCATGGTGAATTCTTTTTTACAGAGCATTTTTCCGTTTGACCTCACACCCAATCATAATACGGATGATATACCGGTTGAGCGGAGACAAATGGCTAGGCTGGAACTTAAATTTGCATCCCCTCTTAAGGAGCCAATTGAGCTGCTTGTTTTCTACGAACAACCTCGCATTTTTCAAATAGATAAAAATAAACGATTCATTAATGTGTTGTAAAAGTTACAAATTAAGTGATTAGGCTGTTAACGAAGGTACAATTTCAGATGCTCAGTTTTGCTTGCATACGTTTATTCGTTTTTATAATTAAAGCATACTGGTTACATCAAGTGGTTTACTGTTCTCATTATACACTTCCCGAAAAATTTTCATAATGTTGCGTGACAATAACTCACTACACAATGTAGCAGGCACATAGAAACAACTGCACGGGTGGTTATTTTGAGATAATAACAATTGATATGCGGAGCAAACTTTACCATAGTCATCAACAACTGTATTAACACTCTGGTCAATAGATGGGCAGCGTGAGCGGAGCATCCGCCGTAGCGCTTCCATGGGCCGGAGGTCTAAATAAAAGGTGATGTTTGGTGTGATGTTGGAAACATGTTTTTCAATGTTCTCCATCCACTCTAACGTGTGGCCACGAGCTAATCCATGGGCTAGGTCGCCTAGGAGGTATTGGTCTACGAGCACAATTTTGCCGCCAGCAAGATCAATCTTGATTGCTTCATTAAGTAATCCTCTATTGGCAGCTAACATAAGATAGGTGGATGCAGATCGAAAATGACAAAGGGATGATAAGGCTGAATTCAAGGCAGGCGCTAAATACGGCAGTTTTGCGTCGTTACAGAACGAGGAGGAGGAGGAGGAGGAGAAGTAGGGAAAATTATAAATGGAAACTTCATATCCTTCTTGAATAAGGCTAGATGCAAGGAGAGAGCAGTGTGCAGATTTTCCGGACCCGGCAATTCCTTCAAATACCACGAGAAATGGAGTTTGGGTAATACTATCAGCAGCATCATTAACAGATGTAGACGCTGACATTATGGTTACTTCCAACTGTTTGCGTGCGTAAATGCGCGGAACAGACGGTTTAAATTGCGTGGTGGTAATGGTGGAACAGGTGCACCACGGAGGCGGGCGAAGGCGGGCTGTTTTAATAATCGTCTCGTTTACGCTTCATTGCTCGTACCGCCTCCAGATTGAAAACCTCGTTATGATGGCATTGTCCCTGCTGCTGCTGGCGTTGACGGATTTCTGCTTGGATTCGTGAAGCTATTTCTGCAATGATTGCCGCAAAATTAGTCTTGTAAGTGGGATGCGACTCAAGATATTCCTTTGCGGCGACAACGTAGAACGTTTTCATTGCTTCCATAATAACACTCCATTCAGCCTTGGTAGTAGTATTGGGATTAAGCACAGAATGCTGCAGGTCATTGATTACACGGCGTGCTTCGCGTATCCTGCCCAGCTGATTGAAATGGCCGACAGGGTCCAAGTATGGCTTAGCTGTAAGTGGAGTGTCTGGCACGTACTCGGACAGCCGCGATGCAGTTTTATCAAAATTAAGCATAACATTAGGGCACGAATGTTGCTGCTGCTGCTGCTGCTGTAGATGCTCTTGTGGGGCAGGCATGTCAACAGCGTAAACAGGCCGGTTGTTAAAATTCCCTCCCGTATGGTGTTGTACTTGCTGCTGCGACAGTGAGAGATTGTGGTAGCAATGCGGCTGTTGCTGACCTTGCAAAGATGTGGAATACCTGGCCAGTGGCGGGTGCGGCGGCAGCACATGTTCCGATAAAGCAAGCGGGGGAACCCAGACAGGAGCTTCATCAAAATGTTCCCGGTGCTGGAAGGTGTTTTTCTGAGGATGCTGATGGTTCACGAACGGGTGGCTGTTATTTGTTGGAATGCTTTGCTGCTGCTGTTGCTGCTGTTGATGAGCATTAACGAGAAATTCGTTCAGAATGGAAGCGTGATGGAGATGACTGTTCAGCGGTGGAGATATGTCTAGGATAATCATACACCAAAATAAGTATTGGTCTCCATTATCATAGATTTAAACAAAACATCGCAATTGAACTGACTTGGCGGGAAAAGCAGTTAAAAGTAACAAAAAATGTCGAGATATCATTCTTACCATTCGTTTCAAAGGTCACGTTGTCAGCACCGGTGGCAGAGTTATTGGAAGCAATAGAAAAGCTGCCGGTTGCCTGAGGATATTGCCCAAATTGCAGGTGCTGTTGTAGTTGATTCTGCTGACGAAGTGGGTTAAAGAAACTTTGCGGAGAAGTGGTGGTCATAGTGTTAGTCGCCGTTGGTGTAATTTTTGTCGTTGTTACCGTCATCGTCGGCGTATCCGCTATCGCGGCTGCTGGTGGAGCTGCTGCTTGGAATGGTAGCAAGGCAAGATAGGTGGTTGTTGCGGTTGTATTAGCTCCTGATGATGTCGGCTGTTGTTCCGGATAAAGGTGTGATTGTTGCGTCATAATGCGACCCATCACTTGACGATCGTGTGTCGGTGGCAGTGGTGGTTGAGACACGCGGTTGTTAAGAATAGCTGCGGCGGGGGCGGCGGCTGCGCCGATCGAAAATGCATTCGGACACTGTGTTGAATCCATTCTTCAACAAATTTAACAAAAGCTTAAAATCCCAGTTGAAAAGGTGAATAAAATCTCCAGCTATGCGTCGTGAGAAGATTTGAAGAATATCTGACTGTCTGACTGACTGACTGACTGACTGAATTCTGAATGTTCAGCGTGCAGGGCTTTTTAAACGTAAAAATATTACGAAAAATCTGCATAAGCGACTCAGGCAGGCAGGCAGGCAGACATATATCAAGTAATGGTTGCGTGATAATACTGTTCCGCTGTAATTACCTCAGATTGCTATATAATCCATTGCACATCTGCTTTTATTTTAAAACTTCATATCCAGTCTGGTAGCAATGGATGTCGCTACCGTTGATCTGAGTGACAACAGGTGTCCTCCTAATGACCGCACTCTCAGCGACGATGACGATGAAACTAACAACAATAAAGTGATTGCTGCAGAAACAGGAGGTGAGCCAATTCTTCAGTCATCGTGGAAAAGGTATGTGTTATTCCCCATAGAACTGAACGAAGCCTGGGAGCTGTACAAAAAAGCCGTGGCCTGTTTTTGGACGCCTGAAGAGATCAACTTTGCACATGACGTTCGACAGTGGCCATCCCTCCTAGACCATGAAAAAACTTTAGTTTGTAATGTCCTAGCATTTTTTGCCGCTTCTGACGGCTTAGTGATGGAGAATCTAGCAGAAAATTTTCTAATAGAAGTACAAAGTCCAGAGATAAGAGCATTTTATGCTTATCAGATCTTCATGGAAAATATACACAGCGAAACGTATTCGCTTCTTATTCTGACCTACGTCCAGGACAGTACCCAACGGTTACAGTTGCTGCAAGCAATTATTAATAATAAAAATGTAGCCGAAAAAGCGGAATGGGCAACTCGCTACATAAGAGATCGCCGGAAACGTTCATTTAGCGAACGTCTAATTGCATTTGCCTGCGTAGAAATGCTGTTTTTTTGCGGAGCATTTGCGGTTATTTACTGGTTTAAAAGCCGTGGTCTCCTGCCAGGATTGACCTTTAGTAATGAACTTATTGCGCGCGATGAGTCGCAGCACGTGGAATTCGCCTGTTGGCTCTATCGTCAGTTGCAGTACAAAGTGCCAACGGAAAAAATCTAAGAGATGGTACAGGAGGCAGTTGAAATCGAATCAAGATTTTGGGAAAGTGCGTTCTCTCATCCGCTTCGCGGCCTTAACTCAACCATTATGAGACGCTACGTGCAGTTTGTAGCTGATGTACTCTTGAAAATGTTGGAAATGGATGGTATATTTAACACACCTAACCCTTTACCTTTCATGGAAAACATCTCGCTTGAAGGAAAAAGCAATTTTTTCGAGCGTCGTGTCTCGGAATACCGCAAAGCGCATATAGGAAGCAAGATGCAAGAATTAAACCATACATTTACTGCAGATGCTGAATTTCGAACTAGTCTTTATTCATTCATTTTTAAACGTATCCTTTTGCGATTTCATTAAAGATCTCACAACAGAAAATTTTGGGCTTTTACTATCGTAAGGAAAAACCTTGTACCGATGCACTCGGCCATGGCTGTAATTTTTAAGATAATCGACGCATTTGATATCTTCCCATTTTCTTGTCCACGTGCAACCGGGATGTGCACACTGGATTTCGTTAGTCGGGTAAAAATCGTGTTGTACCAAAAATTCAATATCCTGGAAATTCGGCAGGTCGTAAAAGGTGCGTAAACGGTTGGGGTGTGTGCGGCGGCGAGATGCGTGCCATTCATGAGGATCGGTGTTTAAAAGTGAAAAAGCTTTCATATCTTGACATTCTCGTTCAGCGTGATGTATAATAGCATCTGTCTGACGCCAATATAGTTCTTTTTCACAGTGCAAACAACGTACAGTGCTTCTAAAGTTGTAGCCCATGCCCGATAAATAACAGCGTTTCCAGTGTGGCAGGTGGAACATGACGGTATACATGTGTCGCATGCGGTCTTTCTCGGGACTGTTGTAAAGCAGCGAGGCGCTCTCGTAATCGTCATGATCATAAACAGCTTGGTCGTCGTCGCTCTCTCCACTTCCGTGGCCGTTAGGACGATTATCCACCTTGTTATTGTCGTTGGCGTCGGCGTTGTTATTGTCACGAACATAAGCGCGATTGAGCAATGGTGATGACAATGATGATGCTAATGCGGCACCGCCGCCGCCTTTGCAACCGCTAGCTAGAAGAGGGCCAAAATTAAACTGAACAGTAGTAGGGGGATCCATTATTAGTCACGTCAACGATTACCAAATGCTGTGGCCAACTTACCACTTGCATTTATATGTAGGCACACGGGTAAATAATAGCGACACTTGCCACACGCAAATGGGAGGGCTTCAAACACACACGAACAATTAATGTACCGGAGGCGTTAAAGGAGGCGGAGAAAGTTAAGTGAGATGACCGCCCGACTACTAACCGCCTACCGCCCACACAAACTATACCACGCAATTAAACAATCATTCTTTTGCATTCTGCTGTAACTTGGTCGCTGTTAATCACGCACAGATTCGTTTAAAGGTTGAATGTTGGTCGCTACAGGCACGCATATAAACTCGCTAACAGCTGGCAGAAGGATGTCAGTGCAGGCAGTTGCACATCCTTCTGTGCTGCGTACACCTGTCTATGTTTAGCATATTTTCAAAAGTTGCCTGTGCTATACTGATAGTGATAACGTCAACGGTAATTAACGGCGGCCCATCTGAAAGGTTTTATCGGAATTGTGCTGTTTTGCGTAGTTGTTGTAACAGAGGATATTGTCACCCCGTCACAAAATAAGGAAACATGGTCCGCGTAAGCAGCAGCAACACAACCAACAGTCAGAACAATCAGACCAAACAGAAAGTACCTGTGAAAAGGGCGGCAGGACGGCAACAAAAGAGGAAGCAGGCGGCAGCAGCATCCTTGAAAATAACACAACAAAAGAAAATTCCCCAGACCAAACGCAAACCACCGGAAGTTGGCAAGGAGAAATTAACCAAACTCTACGCAAAGTGCAAAACTGTTCAAGATGTTTCATTCTTGTATCGTCAGACCCGACATATTTCTTTTTCGTACAAGCTGTTTTCGAATCGCGTAAACGAAATGGTTAGCGAGAGCCCAAGCACTAACAACAATAATAACACCACCACCACCACCACCACCACCACCACCACGACTGCCACAAGCGACGTCCAAAGCGAGCTAGCCAAAGGTTCAGAAATTGACAAAGTGCTCAACCAACCCGCGCGTTATTATCAGCTTCATTCAATCACATCACGGCACAGCAAAAAATTTAACGTATGGGCGGGAAACTTTCAGATTCAACTTGCAAAACTGCCAGTACATGGCGTAGATTCTGTGCTGCCGGTTTTACTTGCCGTGCTGGAAGATATATTCAAAAAGCTTCGAGATTTCGTTCCAAATAAAGACGACCTTATTAGCGTATCACTGGAATCGTCACAGCTTTCTCATCCTATACAAATTAAGCTCTCGACGCAAGACCAGGTGAATGTTGAAATGTTTCTCTATCTTATTGCCAATACGCTATCGTCAAAAACAGAGTTTTCACTTGATGCACCTATTTTTATAAATCTGCTGCGCGTACCCCAACAACCTTCAGGTAAAGGATTGATTATCGACAACAATAGTAACCCGGTACACCAATCTGGCGGACAGAGTCGCAGCGGTTACCACCGTTACCAGCACCAGCGACACTTTCGAAATCTTACCAGAACCCGATACGGAGGCGGCATCATTAATGTAAAGAATAATGACAGCCTGTGTTTTGCACGATCGCTAGCAATAGCAATTGCTCATGCTAGAAAGCTGCACTTAACAGATAAGCGGAGATGGCAGGACCTATGTGATAGTCGAAAACAGGTGCAGGAGGTAGAAGCAGTTAAACTGCACTTGCTGGCAAAAATTTCTCTGGGCGCGGTTTCGTACGAACATTTTGCGGCGTTTCAGGAAGCCTTACTGTCGGAATTTTGTATCCTTGTGTACAGATCTCCTGATCCAGAGACAGGTCTGGTTTTTTCGGGTGAAAATGCGAGTTTCAGACAACCTTTGAAATTGCACATTCTGTTATCTGGGAACCATTATGCCGCTATTACAAAACCAGCCAGATTCTTTGGTAAAAGAAAACGCTGTAACGCTTGCAACAAGTTCCTTAACCATCTTGACCACTTCCACCATCGCTGCCGCAAAAAATGTTTCAATTGTCAGCGGTTGGATTGCCCTAATGAACAGGAGATTCCATGCGGGAAATGCAACCGAGTATTTCGAAACGCGGATTGTTTTGCTATTCACAAGAAAGCTATTGAATCATCATCAAGCAGCCAAGATTATCATTTGACCACCGACTGTCAGAAAAGACAAAAATGTAACGACTGTGATAGTATTATTTGCATGGAGCGACCGCGACATCCGGAGCTTCCACTGCATCAGTGCGGGGAATATTTCTGTAGAAGCTGTAAATTGGTAGTATGTGCACAGCACCGGTGTTTTGTTCAAGTACACGAGAAGCCGCCGAAACCTGACCAACCCTTTTTGTACTGCGATTTTGAGGCCGATATCAGTAACGCCTGCCATGTGCCCATTGCAGGAGTAGCTGTCAATGATGATGGAAAGGCGAAAAAATTTTTCGGTCATAATGCAGGTACAAAGTTTTGCCAGTGGTTGTTTCATAAACGGCACAAAAATTATATAGTTATTTTTCACAACCTTATGGGATATGATGGAAATTTCATAATGCAATACTTACAATCCAATGAACTCTGGCCGGATGTGATCATGAGAGGACTTAAATTTTTACAAATCAAGGTAAGCGCACTACTTTGCAATTTTTATTTCGGCACTAACAACTGCTTTTTTGTTTTCCCCCTACATCAGGTTGCAAAATACAACATCCTTCTTAGAGATTCTTTGGCGTTTTTGCCAATGGCGCTAGCTGAAATGCCAAAAGCCTTCGGTTTTGAAGCCGCGAAAGGTCGCTTTCCTTTCCTCTTCGCTCGTGCAGAAAATTTTAATTACGCTGGCTGCATACCGGATGAGCAGTACTTTTTAACGTCACAAATGAAAGTCGACGACTACAAAGTGTTTCGAGACTGGTATGACGCAGAAAAAGCAACAAAAAAAATCTGGCGGTTCACTGAAGAGATTCTGAAATACTGCGAAAACG
Organism: Paramacrobiotus metropolitanus; assembly: GCF_019649055.1. Taxonomy (NCBI): domain Eukaryota; kingdom Metazoa; phylum Tardigrada; class Eutardigrada; order Parachela; family Macrobiotidae; genus Paramacrobiotus; species Paramacrobiotus metropolitanus. Next base: position 40,577 of record NW_026570508.1, on the reverse strand, counting down.
ACTGCCAAGTCCTTCGCATCGCATGCCAAAAATTTTGTGAAAACATGAAGGCGCTGTGCGGTGGTTTTAATCCCTTAATCGAATCAGTTTCGCTACCGGGTTACGTCAATACTGTTTTCCGCGCACTTTTTATGCCTAAAAATAGTATCCAGTACCTCACATATCGAGATCTCCAGACTCATCGAACCTATTCTTACGAAAGCTTGGAATGGCTGTTCTATTTACAGAAAACGGAAGAAATTTTCATTCGACATGCCAGAAATCATCCTGACGGTGAAAAACGTATCGGCCGTTATCATGTTGATGGGTTCTCGGAAGTCAGGAACGAGGTATTTGAGTACCACGGTTGCTATTTCCATGGTTGCCCAGCGTGTTATGCGAATGACACGACCGCCTACGGGGGTCATAATATGGGTCAACTCCTTCGCTCCACGAAACACCAGCAAGCCTTTCTGGAAAATCGCGGCTATAAATATCGATGCATTTGGAGCTGCCAATGGAGTGTCCAAAAAAAGCAGGATACCGACACTACTAAAATCCTACAAAATTTCAGGCATATCAAGCCAATGGACGTCCGCGACGTATTGTTTGGAGGTCGGACAGAAGCTTTTCGCCTTCTTGCGGTGCCTGATGTAGAGCAGGGTCAGTATGTATCTTATTTGGATAAGAACTCGTTGTACCCGGCTGTCTGCAAACAAAAACTGTATCCCGTTGGACTTCCTGAAAAAATATATAATAATTTTGCAGACATAGACGAATATTTTGGAATCGCTCATGTTAGAGTTCTTCCTCCGCAAAATTTACATCTACCACTGCTACCCCAACGCATTAACAACAAATGTATGTTTGTACTGTGCTGCCGCTGCGCTGAGCGAAATAATCAGAAAACTTCTTGTGGTCACTCAGACGAGGAACGCAGTTTCAATGGAGTTTATACCACTCCGGAATTAAATCTAGCTAAGAAATTGGGCTATACCGTAGTAGAAATTTACGAAATTTGGCATTATCCCGTAAAAGGAGATCTGTTTTCCAAGTATATAAGCACTTTCATGAGCGAAAAGGCCGCTGCCAGCGGATACCCTGCCGGTTGCCTATCTGTCAGTGAAAAACTGGCTTACCTTAAATTATTTAAGGATAGAGATGGCGTTGTTGTGCAACCGGATAGAATGGAAAACAATCCAACCCGGCGATTGCTCTCCAAACTAATGCTAAACACGTTATGGGGACGGTTGGCGATTAAAGAAAACAAACCAAAGTTCGAGTATGTCAAAACTATGCAGCGATTTAACGAGCTGTTTTATTCCGGCACGTTTGATGTTAACTACATTGACATCATTAATAATGACGTCTTGCAAGTACAAAGTACCAGTATTTCCAATGTTGACAGTACAGATCTTCGAGCAAACATTATTGTGGCTGGTTTTGTGACAAGTTATGCACGCCTGGAGCTCTACACAGGAATGAGCAGTGTGGGAATAGAGCGGCTGCTATATGTTGACACAGATTGTGTTATTGCCATGGAAGGACCTGGATTAGCCTCACTTCCGGTTGGAGATTGTTTAGGAGAATTCAAATCTGAGATCGGTGATGATAAAATTGTGTTGTTTGTGTGCGGAGGGCCGAAAATGTACGCTTACCGAACCGCAAAAGGCCATACTGCATTCAAAGCGAAAGGCATTACAATTAACCAGGGAAATATTGATTTTTTCACCCCGGAAATGCTTGCAGAGCTCGTGAAGGACCCAAAAATTATGCATTATTTCATAAATCCATACAAAATATTTCGCATCAAAGGAAAATGGGAGCTGCAAACACGGGAGCAGAGGAAGATGCTTAGGTTCACATTTGATAAGCGGGTAATAATCCAGAAAAGTGGCTTTCGCACTGAGCCGTTTGGATTTCGCCAAAATTGATTTAAAGCGAACGCTGTATATAAACAGAAAGGCAGGAGACCATCATTTACTAAGTGCGGGCTGTCATGTGGTGTAATTTTCAACAAAGCGTTAATCATGATGTATGCTTCCTACTGCTTCGAACCTATGTTGATCCACCCGTTTAATTTAGTATGCAGCTGTCAGAGCCAGGGCGGTAAAACGTACTGGATTAATAAACTCTTAGAACGCCGCAAGATTATACCATTTCCCAAGCGAATCCATTTTATTTATTCTTACGAGTCGCCTATTTTCAAAGTGATTAAAAAACATACGAAAAACGTTGTTTTCATCAAGAATATTCCAGATGATATTGCTGAAGAGAGTTTTACGAATAAAAATGAGCCATCGCTCATTATTTTGGACGATCAGATGCAAAACATCAATAAAGATATTGTGTCACTATTTACTCGTGGTACTCACCACTTAAATCGATCTGTAATACTTACTGTGCAGAATGTCTTCTTTCAAAATCCCATGATGAGAACGATATCGCTAAATGCACATTATCTCGTATTGTGGAAACAACCACGAGACATGATGCAGATTGAAATTCTCGCCCGTCAAATGTATCCTCGTAGCTCAGCTCGTTTTATGGAAGCCTATAAATTGGCTACAAGCAGAGATTATGGTTACCTTTTTTTAGATTATAAGTCGTGCACACCTGACGCTCTACGCGTTCGATCTAACATTCTCGAAGAAGGAGAAAGCGACTGTTACCAAAGAATTTACGCAATCACGGACTCGGGAATGGAAGAATTTGCTTTAGTGCCAGTAAAACACCTCGGTGATAACCGAGCCCGCATACGGTCTGGCCGCGGCCTGCAAAAACGCAACCGAAAGCCGAAGAAAAAACTTGTCGCAAGCGAGAAACAAAAAGTCAGGAACAAATCAAGGAAAAGAAAGAAAACAAATTTGTCATTGGCAGATCCTAATCATCTTCAGAAGATCAGTTAATGTTCTTATATGCACTGCTTTTAATTTTGTCGTTGAAGTTTGCTACTGTGAGTTTCTAAATGGTTTGTGTATCTTCCATTACAGTTAAAAATGATGTAAAATTTATAGTGATGTCTAACTGCTTATATGTGTGCGTATGACCTTTAGAACGTATCGAAATTGACTAACAACACACTTGCATTTTATTCAGTTTCTCGCATGCGCACAGGCGAACAAACAAACAAACAAACAAACATTAAACATCCGCAGGAGAAGAAGCAGCTCCTTCGCTATTATCGAAGTCTTCGTCAGCATCGTCAATTTTGTCATCGAAAAGGTCAAGGTCACTTTCATCATCACTAGCCGCAGCATTTTGCGTACTCTTTACCTGCGGCGCGCCACGGATTTTTTTTCTGGGTAAGCGCTGCGATTCCGTGGTATTTTTTCTTTTTCGCGGTGGTTGGATGCCTTTGGCCGAGCGGTTGCGTGCTGCCGGAACAGGGTGGGGTTGTGGGGGCTTTGTGGCGGCGGAATAACGACGAGCTGTAGGTTTTGCTTGTAGGTATGGTGTTGCGGCTTTCCACTGGTTAACATTGCGCATTAATTGACGGACGGCATTTAGAAACTCAGGTAAATAGTCGACAGGAAAATAAAAACCGCATTTGGTCGGCCGGTAACATCCATCATCATCCTGCTGGCCGCGCGGTTGGCTGATTAGACGCATATCCACTCGGGGCACCTCTGGCTTGTACAGGCTGAGGCTGAGCATGATGCAGGTGGGTTTGTGCTGAAACAGAAGATGGTGCTATTGCGTTCACACTGGTACAACGCATCACTTCATCATTTTTATTATCGATAAGGTCACTAAAATTGCGTATGACTGGAAAGAGGATGATATCCAGACGGCTAGCTCCCGCCTGAAAAGTGGAAGGTACAGCTGTGATGTTGAGCTGATAACCTGGCAACTTGGTTCTACTTTGTTGTAGAGTACTGTTCAATAGCTTAAAAAAATCAGAATTTTTACGGATCAGGTACGCTCTTGAGCTTCTAATAAGAAATAACGTTTCATTAATAAAGCGTCCGACCAATGTTCCCTTCTCTTCCATGAACGTCGATGTTTCATTAGCCAATCTGCTGATAGAAGCATTTCCACGCGCCAGTAAACAAATAGTTGTTAACTGCATTGAAAAAATTATAAAAAATAAGGTAGCGCCTTTTTGTTTCTGCCATGTCATCATCACATGCTCTCGAAAAGCCATCATCTTCTTTCACTAGAACGCACATATACTGCATGAAAACTGAAAGACAGTTTCCTGGTTTATACATTTATATACCATTACCTCGCACTTACCACAATAATAAACGGAGCAGACCTAACAAGGTGTTGATACTCGGGCTTGTTGGTCAACGCCTCCTCGTTGGTGCAGATGTCTAAATTATTCACAACAGTACTATCCATATCCGCTTTAATGGGCATTTAACATAGAGAGGGCAGGATATAAAATCGAAAACGCAGCTTTTATTTCCCGAAACAATTTTGGTGTCCTCCTTGATACCCGCCCAGTCACGTGATTTATTTAAACGACACACTCCCCCTCTCCTCCCCTCAGAGTAATTGCGGGCAATTATTTCTAGTGGACAGTACAACGCCCGCCTAGTCACGCAATCTTTTAAATTGCGCACTCCCACGTTCCTCCCCTTACGTTAATTGTCGGCAATTATTTGTGACGCGGTTATCATATAAACTCCCTTTTTCACATAAGGCCTAATTTTTAAAGTTTTCACTAGTGGAAATGGCAGAAGGCAATAACTTTGAGCCTTACATCGTGCGCGAGGACGATGGCATGTATTACCTACATGCTGGCAAAGGTCAAATGCCTGATAAACCCCGTTTGGACAAGGCTGATGGATTTCAATCGATTAATCTACATCATTCAGTATACTGTTTATTTTGTCAAGCCATTGAGTTTGATTTGTCCTCTGTTTCGAACCCTTTGCAACTGCATCTAAAACGAAATCCGGATTGTGCCAAGTTGCGAGAGAATTTTTTCCCGCGCGCCTACACTTCCAGGAAGTTAGACGTACAGCCAGCATTTGCACCCTATTTTTCCGATTTTGAGACGCGTGTTAATTCTTTTACCACCTGGTCGAAACAAATACACCAAACTCCTATCCAGTTACCACATGCCGGATTCTTTTATCAGGGATATGGCGACACTGTCACCTGCTTTTACTGTGGAGTGAATCTGAACCGGTGGAAAGCGAGCGATGTTCCGCTTATGCAGCATTTACATTGGTCTCCCACCTGTTTATACTTGCTCACGCGACTTACTGATGCGACCGCCTTCCCCCGACCGCCATCACCACCACCGCCGCCACCATCGCCATCGCTACCTACTCTGGAATCGTCGTTATCAACATCTCTCCAACATGATAAAAATACGAAAACATCAGTCACTACTACTACTACTACTACTACCGAAACTACGAAGCCGGAAGATAAAGTGGGGAAGACTAGGTGCAATGACGAGTATAGCGCAGACAGCAACGCCCCTGCCCGCAGCAGCATCTCCATCGCTCCCTCTGGCAGCGCCCTACACAGAAAAGCTATGCGCTATGGCTACACTCGAGGGGAAATTAAAGAGGCTATCGCTTCCTTTAACCGGATCAATGTCACCGGCACGGAAATTCATCTCTACAGCCTTCTCACACATTTGCAGGCTAATCGAATGCAACAAATGGAAATGCAACGTGAATATAGAATTTTTTTCTGTGCACGGTGTGATCGTAAGACACAACACTGCTCAGGAGCTCGTGATCGAATACTGTTAGATGGAACACACTGGGTGCAGCGCAGTGTAAGCTATGGCGGAGGTGGTGAAAAATTTGCTACTGACTATTTTGAATGTCGTGAATGTGACCAGTACAGCCTGTTTTGAACATGATGAAGAACGACACGGCACGATACAACGTGAGTAAGTAAAATTGTCGAATTTGCTAATATTGCTCTTTCTCATCGTAACAATCGCAATAACAAGTCATTTTCACATAAACAAGTTTGATTTCCGTTCGTTCTAATCATGAACACAAGTTATCCGTATTCGTTATCGTATAAACCAGCAAAAATCCGTGTAACAAAGTCTACAAATCCTAGAAACCGAAAAATGAACGTATAACAATGTCGCACTCGAAAAATAACAAAAAACATGAGCAATAAGCCCGAAAACAATACTAACGGTTCATACGATCCAGACAAAAACATCCACTCCATCATTTAAACGACAGTCACGGAATGAAAGGTGAATAACGCTTTCAATCATCCTTCTCCGCTTCATCGGCGCTTACAGTTTCAGCGTCGGCACTGGCGCCGCCAGGAGCGGTGTTTGCAGGTGATGACCGCTCGGGAGACGTTGACGTTGACGGTGTAGGTGACGGAGAAAGTACGACGCTGGGAATGCTAACAGCAGTATCCGTTCCCGCGGTTTCCTGTTTCCAGTCGCGCATCGCGATACATTCATATAAGATAATATGAATGTACGCAGAACCTCTGCAGTAAACACCTCCGTGGACATACAATGGATTGGATATTCTGCGACCGCTGGACGAATACTACGCGCGTAGGAGATTAGACATTATAATCTTATTCCAAAAATTCCAAATTGCCGATGCACGTCAAATGCAAGTTGTATAAAAACTAAAGTCAAAATAGTTTGTCAGATCCGCAAATCGTCAGTAGTTGTAACGCTTATAGGAAAACAAAATTTGTAACCATTACATTTTCAACATAAAACTGTACATTTTATGTATTTGGGACGACAGAAGAGAAATCGATGAGCAAAATTGGCGCTAAAAACTATATACAAAAAGCCCATACAAACGAATATGTACATCTAAACTTCAGCGACGTTCCAGACGGTTCCCACTTCCGTCGCGTCGATTCCAAACTGCTTCCGTCTGAAATCCACCGCGAAAACCACGACCATGGCCGCCACCGCCAGGAGGACGACCGCGACCGCGACCACGCAGTACTCCCAGGTCCCCACTTCCCACCATCGCTTCAGGAAGTTGCGCATCCATTTCCTGTCCTGCCAAAACCACATCGTCTAGATTTTGTTGGTTTCTATGGATAAAATATTATCTAATTACCCACCACCACCGCCGCCACCGCTTTCATGCTCGCTACTCTCACGTTCCAGAACCAAATTGTCCCCGTGCTCTTCATCATGGGCCTCTACTCCGTGCTGATCATCATTCTCCTCTTCTTCCTCCCTTTCCAGAACATCTTCCAGCACACTCATGCTCCTGCTTCTGACAATGTGACGTGGAGAAAATGGTGGAGGAGCGGACGAGTTTCCGCTCATAAGTTCTACGATACAGTAATGATAAGTGCGATGAAAAACATAAATGTCCGGAGCGTTATAATAATCAATCACACTCACCGTCTGCGCTGCCAATACTCACAGAGCGATGAGGGGAGGATGGTTGTTGTGGTAGTGCCGGTAGTGGAACATTTTCGTACATATGTTCTACAAGGCAGATTCAGTCTATGTGCAATACCGGAAATACCTGAGCGTCATTATATTACTCATCTACACTTACCGCCGTGCACCTCCTGCTCTTGATCAGCGCTGTTGCGTCCGTGCACTTCCGCAGAAACAATAACTCGTGGCACACCAGGGCGTGGAGAGTTGTACACGGGAGATTCCCTATCGTCCGCACGGTACTCTGCCGGAAGTCGCGCATTATTTCCCGCACCTTGCTGCTGGCCGCCACGGCGGTTGTTATCGTTGTTACCGTAGTCGTGGTCGTGGTCGCTGTCGTCGCCGACGAAATTCATCACTCCACCAAGCACGGGATTATAGCCAGCAGGACGCGGGGACGGCATGTGGCGAGTCGGTGTCCTAGAATTCAGGTTGGCCACTGGGGAGAAACCATGGTGCTGCTGAAGGCCGGGATTGAAGATAGGATTCGTTGCCACTCCGCCACGGCGGCCACCACCACCACCCCGACGCTCATCGTGTCCACCTCGAATATGGCTGCCCATGCCATGACGATTCACATCATCGTTAGAGCGGCCGCTGTTGTTATCGTTGTTGTTGTTATTGAAGACTCCTCTCATCCAAGACCACACCGAGGCACTGCGGCGGCCGCGACTTTGGTCGTTTTCCTCATCACCTTCGTCATCTTGCTGATTACTGCTGACGCCTCCGCCGGCGCCGTATCCACCACGAATTACACGATAACCACACTTCCACAAGATGCACAAGATGACCAGCAGGAGAAGAATGACGCTGGCTACCGCAATACTAGCTGCAGTAAACTGATCTGCCAGCAATCCCATACGAACTTCAGCACCACCACCACTACCACCTACAAGCAAACACGGAGGGCATGATATGTTGGCACAGAAGACAATGCGATCGGTAGCGTCCGGTATCGCCAGCGTGGCTGGTGTCGTCGTTGTGGACAACAGCAATTCCACAACAGTCGTCAGAGTTTCGTCATGGTCCTTACTATTCTTGCCACCAGATAACGACGATTCAAAATGTTCCGACCGACCGACATCCGCATTACTACTGCTATTTACTACCGATAATTTTGCGTCGTTGCTTTTGGATACCGCCGCGGTAGTGTTTTCAGCCGGCTGCGAAGCCATCAGCAGCGTTGGCAATATGATCATATCAGTTGTGTGGATAAATGGGTTTGTTGGGGGAGTGGACTGTGAGAATGTAGAAATATTAGCAACGTGAGGTGAAGGGCCGGGAGCTTCTGTAACTGTGGGCGGAGTTGTGCTTGACATGGCTGCCTCGGCAGGTATCGTTACAACAGCAGTTGACATATTCGTGGAGCTGGTAGCGGCCGTGGTACGAATGGTATCAGCGGTGCTCCTTCCTTCACTCCTGATATCAACTCCCGCCGCGCTCGTATCGGTAATTGCCAACGGCTGAGATGTAGAGGAACGTGTCATCATCATATCATTCTGGTTTGACACAGCTTCATTATCGCTACTACGATCTTTGTTCTTGTAATAACTCTCGCGAAGCATGACTATTTCGACAGGAAATGACGTTGCAAACACTTTATCAGTAATGACAGTGGTTGTGGTTAATAACGACGTCAAATTAAATTTTAGCTGGACGGGCGCGCGCGTGGGCGTTACAACAGCGGACGGCGTCGTTGTTGTTGCTGTTGTTGTCTTTGTCGTAGTCAGCGGTAGCTGTGTAGCCGTTCTGCCGGCTGTACTTAATCCGCCAACCACTACCACTCTGCGCCGGTAATAATCACCTGATGTAGTGAGCGGAAGTGATGTACTCGTACTTGCAGTCGCATGACCAGGCAGTTTTTTCGAACTCGCATATGTGGTTAAAACGGCTGGCAGTGATAGTAGCGTAACAGGAAAGATTGTAGCAGTAGTACTAGCTGTGTTCTCCACACCAATGACAATACGCTCTCCATCATCACCCTTACCGCTCAGGTGGTCCGTCGCGGCTGTTGTTGGTGCCATAGCCCGTGTGCTGTATTCCCGATCCCGCGAAGGGTTAAAGATGGTTGAAGTTTCTCCGTTGATGAATGGTAGCAGGGGAGATTGAGACTTGCCGGTGGTAGGCGTTGGTGGTGGAAGTGGACGGGTCCGTGCTGCTGCAGCCCACGGGCAGCATGGCGGATACGCACATCCGGTGCGTTTGTCTGCGAAATATTTTCATATTACATATCAGAGGAAGTACGAGTGTTTAACTTTACAAATTATTTCAACGACATTATTTGACAATTATTTAATGGTTTTTAATGCTATTTTACCTGCAGGACAACGAGGAGCAATGACTCGGATACCCAAATTCTCCAAACATTCCAGTTCGCGACATTGCTGACCGTCAAAAATCGTCTGCGAGAGGATGATGAGCTGAAGGTCGGGAAAATTATGGGCTGGGCTCTGATTGGGCAGTACATCCACATCTGATCCTGATAAATCCAGCATGCGAACACCTCTAATTATTGCATCCGGTTGATTGTCCAACGGCCACAGTGATGCTTTACTGTCACCGCATTTCCAGAACGAAGGATAACAGGTGCAGAAATGCGGACATGGCACCGCAAAGGAATCAGACGGCAGCGACTGACGGCCATAGCTGAATGCAAGGAAAGTCAAACAGCCAGCAAACACCGTACTTACCGAGACAATTAGGTGCGACATATTACTGATGGAAAAATTATAATATCCGCTCGTGTAAAATCAATAACGCAGTGCCACTATATAATACAATTGCAAAGTCAGTGCGAAAGGAAGAGAACTCAGTTCTTGACTTGAGAAGAGCACACACCAAATGAAAATACTGTCTCATGTGGAGACGATAAAATGCACACTTACCATGACCCAATGGAGATAGCGCTGACCATTATCTGTGCCTGTTGTTAGCCGCTTCCAATGACTCATATAATGAAATTAAGATAACGCGCCATGAGAAAGCTGCAATTCGTTTTTTACACGGACAATTACTCTGGTGGGAAATATTTTGTTATCAGCCAGCCAGCCAGCCAGCTTGCTGACCAACACTACGGCAACGCCGTTACGCGTGCATACTGTATCCAGGGAATGCACGCCTGACTGCGAACTGCATCAGATCATGAAGGGCCAGGCAGTCGTCCGGCGGCATGCTATCAGTGTGTGTATATGCCATGCATAACATTGCTCATGATGATTAAGTATGCACGAAAATTCCTGAGAGACACCAGACCGAGAGAAGACAGCAGGTGGTCATAAATGACTGTGAAAAGCGCTGGCACTGTACGAGGGCAGTATTGTACGATACGGATAATAACTATGTTAAATATTATTATAGTACACGTGCCTACCCGGAACGTGTAAGAACTGGTGTATTCAGTACACCAGGCTCTGCGCTTCGTAGCGAGAGGAGGCATGCCCCTGCCGTATGGCAACCGCCCGCGTTAGTCGCTGTGCTGGCAGTTACTCGGGGGTAAATGCCAGCACAGCAGATGGTACCTATATCATCATTTATGATTTTCGGTTTTCCGCTACGCATGTGCCTGGCTTGCAAAATACGTCAGCTGACGCCCTGAGTCGTATTCAAGATGGTGACGGTTACATAGCACTCGTCGCTAAATTGCTTGTTCACTCCGAAAATTTACCGGTGTCTGCTTGTTTTAGCTTCCCTAATCGCCAGACTGGAAAAACGCTTGCAGAATTTGAGGACGAACTGCAGAACAAGTGCTACACGCAAAACCCGTGAAGCGCAATGGCGCCGATTTGCCGAATTTTGTTCCCGCTACCGCTTGCAGAGTCTGCCCGCATCTGTTCACACGGTAGCGTTGTACGTTGCCGGTCTTGCAGATGATGGTCTTGAATACTCGACAGTATGCAATTATGTCTCTGGCGTAGTCACGGCTCACCATGATCGGAACCTCACCCCGCCTGATATCAACCACTTCGTGATCAAGGAGGCCTTGTCCGGTCTCCAGCGTTCTCGGCTTGAACTTCCCCACCAAGCTCGACCGATGTCCTACTCCAGATTCACAGTGTGCTTGATTGTGTTACCCAAGCTAAACGTAAGACTTTCTGGGCCGCTTGCTTGGTGGCTTTCTGCTCGTTGCTTCGCAGCTCGAACTTATTTCCGTCAAAAGAAAGAAACCGGGACAGATATCTGTTACGCAAAAATGTCACCTTCACGGAGAAAGGTGTCGACTTGCTCGTTACTACGCTAAAAACAAATCGGTTCGAAAAAGAACGCTTGGTTATTCCGCTTGCTAAACAGAATGACGGCTCAAAATTATGCCCTGTGGCCGCGCTCACCGAAATGCTCCGGCAGAATGGAGCACTCCCTGACCAACCGCTTTTTAGCTACCGCTCGAACAACTCGGTCAAACCTATGACCGACACGGATTTCCGTCAGCTGCTGAATCTTACTCTTAGAGCAGCAGGAATAAATCACTGCGGCTATTCCATTCACTCCTTTCGACGTGGTGGAACCACAGCAGCATCTTCAGCGGATGTCCCAGTCGAAGCTATGAAAGCTCAAGGCAACTGGCGCAGTGCGTGTTACAATCGCTACATTCAAAGGGATGACAATCTGCGTCAACAGTTCGCTTCAGAGATGGCAAGGTATTTGCAATAGCGCCTGCTTGGGGGTTTGGGAGATGACCTTTTCGGCCTACTTGGTTTCATTGCATTGTTTGTTAGCATATTGTGCGCTTATAATGTTCAACCGACTGGTAGAAGCTTCTGCCCATGGTTTAGCTTTAATGAATAAACCTAACCCCCCAAAGCACATCTCGTCCTTCCGTTTACTCCCGACTGCTTGATAAAATAATGTGGAAAATTCCACCCGGAATCTGATTATTATTTTTGAGAAAGCCAGCGGTCAGTCTGCTGCCTGCCTACGTCCGTATCGGAGCCTTTCACGAAGCCGGATCCACTGCGAAACGGATGCCTATAAAATCGCAGCCGACAGTTACTGCGCACCATTTGACTGCCCCATGCTGTTTCCTCCCACCCCCCCATCTGTGGATTCGCTGTGGATGAAGAAAGTTTTAGTTAGCCTCTTGTGTTATCCTTGTTTTAAAGTATTTGCTATTGAGATGACCTTTTCGGCCTACTTGGTTTCATTGCATTGTTTGTTAGCATATTGTGCGCTTATAATGTTCAACCGACTGGTAGAAGCTTCTGCCCATGGTTTGGCTTTAATGAATAAACCTAACCACCCAAAGCACATCTCGTCCTTCCGTTTACTCCCGACTGCTTGATAAAATAATAGGCGACATTCGTCGGAGGTAAACCCGTCGTCTCCGACCAAACCCCAGCACCCAAGGCTCAAGCCTCGGTGCGGACGACTAAGTCCGACAAGACCCTGTATAACCCATGGAAAAGGGTTAAGAAGCCTAAGCCAATAGCTACGGCAACAGAATCTAACCCAACGGTCAATCTTCTCCGGCTAAATACCGAAACAAGCCTCAAGTGCGACGACCGGCAACCGGTATTCGTCGAGAACAAGTCCACACTACCCCCGTACTCGACTTGTGCGATACTTGTGCGGACCCTTAGAAGTATGGACCTTGACCGGGAAATCCACTTCGAGTCCTTCCGGCGACGACACTCCGGAGTTCGTCCGATAGTAGACGACATTCAGATCCGGCCAACTTGTGACACGGCATGGATCAAGGTCCAGAATGCGACCGAGCAGAACCAAGTGCTGCGTAGAGGCGCCAAGATCCGCTACATGTACTACTCGGATCTCTACGAGTATGAATTCGACAACGAGGGCATCGAATGGGAGATTCCTATGGGAGTTGCCCGGGTCGAGAAGCACGGAGACCGCCCGTACAACCTACCGAAGGCGACACAATATAACGCCACTACGGTGCGGACTCAACAGAAGGTCGAGCTACCACCCCGAGCAGTCGTGGAAGTCACGGTAACCATAGACTTGGAGGTGGACCCCGCTAAGAACAAGTACCTAATGTACCTCGGCTCGGAGGAAGCCTTAGCGGAGGGTATCGAAATGAAGGATGGTCCGACCCCACATGACGGGAAGAAATTCACCATCCTCGTGGCTAACCATACCAATAAGGAGGTCATCATCCGGAAAGGAACCCCAATGGGTCGGATCGAACCGTACGAACACATGACGGACGACCGGAAGGCCCGGGTCAGACTTACCCAATTAGGTGAGGAAGACCCGGAGACCGTGGAGGAGCAGCGGAAGGCCATAAACTCCATGAAGCTCGGAGAGAATCTAACCGACGAGCAGCGACAGGTCTTACGGGACATCGCATGAGAGTATCGACTGGTCTTCCCGACCTCAAAGCGACCCTATGGTGACGTCAAGGGAGTCACCCACGCCATCGATGTCCAAGGAGCGAAGCCCATCAAAATGAATCCGACCAGAACGAGTTGGAAGGGCCGCGAATTCATCTCCAAACACGTCCAGGAGATGTTGGACCAGGGTGTCATTGAACCCTCCGACGCAGCGTGGAGCTTCCCCATGGTCTTGGCAGCCAAGAAAAACCCTGATGGCTCCGTCGGAACCCGGTTCTGCATCAGCTATATTAAGTTGAACGCAGTCATCAAGAAGAACAACTACCCTCTTCCCAACCCGGATGAATTGCTGGACCAGTGCGCCGGGATGGAGTATTACGGCAAGGTGGACTGCCAGTCTGGTTTCTGGCAAATCCCAATGGATGAAGCCTCGAAGGACATGACAACCTTCGTAACCCCGGAGGGCATGTACCGTTTTAACCGGATGCCGTTTGGAGTCTGCAACGGACCCGCAACCTTCCAGATGCACGTCGATAAAATAACCGCAAAAGCCCACAAGAAAGGTGTTTTTGCGTATATCGACGACATTATCTTCTTCGATCGGACCTTTGAAGAATTCAAAGAAGCCTTCCGAGCCACCCTAGAATGCCTACAAGAGGCCGGGTTCACCATTAAACCGTCGAAATGCGAGGTTGGGGCGGACAAGCTTCCGTTCCTCGGACACGTCCTCAGCAAGGCCGGCGTCCAGACCGACGATGATAAGGTAGCCGCTATTGCGCAACACCAACCCCGAGAACAGAACGCCAATTGCGGTCGTTCCTCGGGTTGGCCAACTATTACCGAAAATTCATCCGGAACTACGCTCAGCGGACCTCGAAAATGTATGAACTCCTTCGGAAGACCAATTCCATCCGGACAGACTGGACGGATGACCATACTGCAGAGTTCAACGGTATCAAACAGGCCTTAACCACAGCCCCGGTACTCGCAAAGTTCGACCCGTCCAAAAAGACGGTAATCGAGTGCGATGCCAGTGGAGCCGGACTTGGCGCGGTGTTGTCACAAGAAGACCACCCAGTAGCATTTGCCAGCCGAGTACTCCACGGAGCCGAGAAGAACTACGGAGTCACCGAATGGGAATGCCTAGCCGTAGTTTGGGCTGTCCAGAAGTTCAAACACTTCATTGACCATGGACCCTTTACCGTCAGAACGGACCACCGAGCCTTGCAGAACTTGATGCGCTGTGAGTCCAATAGACCCGGCATCAACCCCCGGCTAACACGGTGGGCATTGGCCCTGCAAGGCAAGGATATTACTATCGAGTACAAACCCGGAGTCTTCTGCGACAACGCGGATGCTCTGTCTCGATGGCCGTTGGAACGACCCGACGATAACGACCCTCACGAAGAACTCGACCAAGTACCCAACTTTGAAGACTTCAAAGATGAGATCCAAATAAGGTCTCTACGGGTACAACGGAAAGTTCAAAAGGAAAGAAGCTGAAGAAACCCGGACCAGACCTTGGAACCCGGAGGCTTAACGGATGAGGCCCGAGTCAGGTCCCTCCGAGCGGTCGGATGGAAGCAGACGACCAGAATGCGTCGTCCAGTACCGAAGAATACCCCGCTTCCCGGATGCAAAGTCATCACCGACTGGAATGACCTCGCAACCGCGGACGTACGCATAATTAACGTCATCGTACCGGACGATCCGGGCTCACAAGGCGAGTCGAGGGTCGGAACCGCAAGGGGACGAGTAACCGGAACAGCCGAACCGGAGGCTTCGGGTTCACAAGGCGAACCCGAGGATGAAGAAGAGAAGCCGATGGTGTCCAATAAGGAGCTACGCAGACTGCAGCTCCGGGACCCTCACTTCCGGAAACTGATCGACGAAATGGAGAATCAAGATCAGCTGGACCACAAGTCCCGGCTGCTGGAACACTACCAGATGAGTGGAGGTGTACTGTACCGGCTAACCACCTACAACACCAAGCTGGAACGGCGGTTCGTGGTCCCGCTCTTCATGCAAAAAGGCATTATCCGGGCACTTCATGACGGAAAGACCGGCAACCACTTCGGTCGTGTGAAGACTCTGGAGGCAGCGAAGCTCCGGTACTACTGGGATCGGATGCTGACCGACGTCCACGACTATGTGGATAACTGCCCCCGGTGTACCCTGGTGAACAAGCCCCGGACCAAACCACCCGGTAAACTTCAGAAGATGGAGGTCGGTGAACCCTGGTTCCGTGTATATGCGGACTTTAAAGGACCTTTGCCTCGGACGGAGACAAAGGGATACCAGTATATTGCCGCCATCACCGACAAGTTCACCAAGTTCACCATTGCCCGAGCAACCAAGACGAACTCTGCAAAAGAGTTCGAGAAATTCTTTGTGGAAGATGTCGTGTTAAAGTACGGCATGCCGACCCACCTCCACACCGATCAAGGATCCCACTTTACGGCTAAGACCTTTGCCAAAGTGGCAAAGGTCTTCGGAATCCAGCATACTTTTGGAACAGCCTACCACCCAGAAGGTCAAGGACAGGTTGAACGTTCCATGCAGACGATATAGGACGGAATCAGGAAGTACTGCGACGCCAAGGATGGTCACCGATGGCACCGAGCCCTGCAATATGTGGTATGCGGAATCAACCGCGCGAAACACGCGACCACCGGCTTTTCACCCTACTATATGCTATACGGACGCCAGATGACCATACCCCAGGATGTCATCACCGGAACCAACGCACCGGAGCAGTACACTGATAAGGAGCAGTACATGCGACGGATGAAAGAACGGCTCCAGCGGGCACATGACATCGCAAAGACGAATATCGACGAAACGTTCGAAAAGAGTGCTGAAATCGACAATAAGAAGAAGTCAACCCCGGACTTCCGAAAAAGAGACTTAGTCCTGGTGGAGTATCCCAATAAGGATCCCACCAGAAAGGAACGATACGATGGGGTATGGACTGTACTTGGCCATCGCGGACCCAACAACCTTTGGCTCCGAAATGTCGACACCGGAAAGGAAGACGTCGTCGCGGTGGATCGTTGTAAACACCACCCGAGCAACAAGCGTCGTCGGATAACCCGATCTTACGGTCAGAAGCGACACGAAGGGACCCGGGATAACAACCTTGCAACGGTACCAGACCCCCATGAGGGTCGGCCCGCTCGCAACACCCGGGCCCGAAAGGCTGACCTAGCCGAGGAAAATCCTCAAGAACCTTCAAAGGACCCTCGGCAACTGGACTTAACGTCGGTGCAGGACCCCAATAAGGGTCGCCCCGGCAAACCAAGCCCGGTCGCCAACCTTGAACCGGAGAAACCAAAGGCCAAACGAGGCCGACCACGGAAGAAGCCCCCTTCGGACTTCAAAACATCAGCCCTGCAAGAATTGCAGAAGCAGCCTATCGTAGAAGATGAAATCGCGGCTACATCAGGGCAACCGGTGGACTTAGCCAAATCAGATAAATTAGCCGAGGCTACCCCGGACAAGCCAGAAGACATAGCTGAAAAGCCTAAGGCTACCTCGAGGAAGTCGAAGGAGCCTAAACCACCGAAAGAAAAACCGGTCAAAGCGAAGAAACCGGTGAATAAGCGGGAAAAGAAGCAACCCGACACTCCGGCCCCGGCTACATCGACCAGTAACCAGGCTGAACCCCAGGCTCCGAAACGGAAGACCAGATCGGCCAAGACGCCAATGCTGACGGCTCAAGAAGTCTTGGAAGAGGCTCAAGTAGCCGAGGATGAAGCCCACAAAGACATCCTCGACCGAATCGCCGAGGGACGGGCCGAACCCACAACAAAAGCCAAGAAGCCAAAGGCTCGGAAGGCTCCCACTTCGGTGGTTGAGCCCCGGTTATAAGCCAGCGGAAACGAAATTCACCGGTAGCCGGACCCCAAAAGGGACACGGCGCAGCATAAGACCGGTAAACCTAAACCACGACGTCCCCAATAGGGACGTGGATGAATCTTTGTGGGACAGGAGAAGTTGGTTTCCCGAATAGAACCCTACCCGGAGACTCAAACGCCACACGACCCGGTACTTCAATTAAAGTCCGGTCAGAAACGAAGAAGTCGAAGAAAACACCAGCGGATCTCAGTGCAACCTCGGAAGAGGAGTCGGATGGGAACGACAACGTTGTGCAGCCGCCAATAGTGGCTAATCAACGCCCGGGACCGAAGAGCTCCGCCAACACGGAAGGGTTGTCGGAATCGGAGGAATCAGACCATTTCACCGAGGCTGGTAGGGGCATACTTGCTCCGCGACACCGTATGCAGCTCAATCTACGGGCGACAACAACCCGAACCTCGGTCCCTACCCAACCCTCGGAGAAGGAAGTCAAGTCCCCGGCCACTCAGACCACTCGGGCTCGGACGGAAGACCCGGATGGTTAGGGCTGCCCGGACCGAATCGTTGAAGGAGTTAATAGGCGCAGAATGCGCCGGAGGAGTTTCGAGAATCAACCTCCTCCAGGCGGGATACGGACGAGAACCGATCGTACCCGACCGTAGTAATTATAGGACGTAATTATAGGACGTAAACCATAGAACTTGGTAAGCTAACCGTGATCCTTCAGTGCTCTTCTCGCAGAATCGGACAGAAGCTTATGATCTAGGATGCAAAAGCTGCCGTGCGAATAACCACAATTATGGTTCCCGGCACGCTTGCGCAGAATGCACCCTCATCCGGCTGGATAAACAGTCTTCAGTCGGAAGAGCCTCACATGATGAACAGGCTAACGCCTTGTACCTTGAAGCCGTAGCAGGGAACCTGAGCGCGTACCTGTATCTGGTTGGTCACCAAAAAGTGATAGCCCAGTTGCAGGGAGAGCCATTGCTGCACCTGTGGGACCTGTACCGTCACCGTCGCCGTACACAAGAACATGGCTGGGATACAGCCCCACCACCCCCGGAGAACCCGAGGCTGGTCAATGCCCGAGAGCGACGTCGTGCTGAAGACCGCGAGGATGAACGGCGGGAAACGGCAGCAACCCAGGCTCAGCGGGACAGGCTCAACACGGAACCCAATAGGTTCCCGGTTGAACACCCGGCGCCAACCCACCTTCCGACGACCGCCATACTGACTGGACCAGACGGAACCCAGTACTTGGCCCAACTCACACGGATAGATGCCCCGGTGACGACACCACTAGGCAGTTTACCGTCAGCATCGAGGCTACCTCCGGTACAACCTTTGATGGCGGTAGTGACCCCAACAGGGTCGACCCCATCAACTCAGATGAAGCCAACTGGCTCCGGACCATCGCTCGGTGAACAGCGCCGACGGACGGCGGTTAGCCACCGAGGAAGATCGGAGGCTCAGCACGGGCCCGGTAAACCTCGGACACCAGCAAACCCTCGATGAACTAGGATTCACCGGTAGCCGGACCCCAATAGGGTTAGGCTTACCATAAAACCGGTCGAAAAGGACATGACGACGTCTCCAATAGAGACGTTGACGAACTTTACCCGGATAAGAGTGGAAGAGAACCATCGCAGATCGCGTTAACCACGTCTGCTACCTGTTCGGACCCTCAATAAGGGATACGACGGTAGAACCCCTTCAGATCATGGGTTAACCACGACTCGCTACTATGCCGGACCCTCAATCAGGGATACGGCGGTAGAACGCGCAGACTGCGGAAAGTACATCTGTTACCCAACCGGACCCTCAATAAGGGATACGGTGGGTTAACTCATCCCTGTACTATGTCCAATGAACCCTAAGAAACGGACTCCCCGGATTGACCCGGCAACTACGGGTGCAGCCGTCGGAATTTCAGCGCCCGCACCGTACCGGAACGTCCTCCGCGGTTTCCCCCGGACAGTATCCGTCAGAACGCTCGGATCCTCCGGCACCGACAACCTTTATGGCACAGATCGTGTCTTCAACCACATTTGCTTCTAACATCGCAGATCGCGACTTTAATCACGATTGGCTACCATCACCGGCCCAGAACGGAGCCTTCGCCCGAGCCAATACTGTCCAAAACCGCAGACCGCGGCTTTCAACCACATTGAGTATGAATATTGAACCCACCAGGCTCGGCATCAACCCTCTCTACGTTGCCCAATAGGCGACAGGAGACGAAAATAAGGGTTGTTGCCCGGACGGGTCGTCCATCAGACCGTAACCACGATCTGCCTGGGGACTCTATCTTTTTCAAGGCTGCCAGCGGACTCTAACTTTTTCAAGGCTGCCAGCGGACTCTAACTTGTTCAAGGCTGCCAGCGGACTCTAACTTTTTCAAGGCTGCCAGCGGACTCTAACCTTTTCAAGGCTGGCATTGGACTCTAACTTTTTCAAGGCTGGCATTGGACTCTAACTTTTTCGAGGATGATATTGGACTTTAACTTTCTAACCGAGGCTAACCCTCGGATTGGACCTTTGAAGCCTGGCTCAACCCGGTCTATATTGCCCAATAAGGCGATTAGACGCGAAATTGACGGGTTTGGCCCGGAAGAAAGACCTTGAAACATTGGAGCTGACCGGACGCAAGGGTCGGGCCCTCAAGGCACCCATGAAAATGGACCCAATAAGGTCCAGAAGTAGTACCTCAAACCCGAAAAGCGTGGTTCACACGGCACCGTGCAGTGTAAACCACGCTGGATTACATCTACAGTCCCTCATGCCCCGACATGAACCGGTCCAAGTTGCCCAATAAGCGACAGGACGCGAAACTATGGCTTTTGTCCGGACGAAACCCTGAGAAACCGGTACTTTACCGGATGATCCCCCCGTAAGAAGACCCAATAGGTCTTATTCCTAACCTAGAGAGGATGCCTCATGGCTTTCGCGGATCGCGACGGTGCCTCTCCGTTCACCTGACCCTTTGAACCCCGGTCACGGAGGTTCCATTCAAACTTTAACCGGAGAATCCCGGTCGGAAATGAGTTTCAAACCCGTTTCTCACCCGACTCCTATCAACCTACCCTATGAACCCTGGTCGGATGTAAGTACAAGCCCGTCTTACCCGGCTACGGAGGTTCCAGTCAACTTTTACCCGAAGAATCCTGGTCGGAAGTGAGTTTCAAGCCCGTTTCTCACCCGGCTTATGGTGATTCAACCATCTTACCCGAAGTCAGAAGGTCGGAAGTAGGCTTAAGCCCGGCCTACCCGACCCTACGCTGGAACTTTACCGGTATCATCGAGTATCCCGAGAACCGATGCCTCGGACTCGGATGACCGGATAACTGTTGGACAGGAGACCCGGAAACGGACGTCGTCCTTGTCGGAATAAGCCCCGGATCAAAGACCCGGACCAAAGACTCTGATTTTTTTTTGATTTTTTTTATTTCTTCCCTAACCTTGAAATAATGTTTAATCAGAATTTAATTTGAGAGAGAGAGAGAGAGATTGATGTTTTATTTTTACTTTTACTTTCGCCGTTACGGATCATCATCAACATGGTGGTTAACGCGATCTGCGATGGTTCTCTTCCACTTTTATCCGGGTAAAGTTCGTCAACGTCTCTATTGGAGACGTCGTCATGTCCTTTTCGACCGGTTTTATGGTAAGCCTAACCCTATTGGGGTCCGGCTACCGGTGAATCCTAGTTCATCGAGGGTTTGCTGGTGTCCGAGGTTTACCGGGCCCGTGCTGAGCCTCCGATCTTCCTCGGTGGCTAACCGCCGTCCGTCGGCGCTGTTCACCGAGCGATGGTCCGGAGCCAGTTGGCTTCATCTGAGTTGATGGGGTCGACCCTATTGGGGTCACTACTGCCATCGAAGGTTGTGCCGGAGGTAGCCTCGATGCTACCGGTAGGCCGACTGGTGGTGTCGTCACCGGGGCATCTATCCGTGTGAGTTGAGCCAAGTACTGGGTTCCATCTGGTTCAGTAAGTATGGCGGTCGTCGGAAGGTGGGTTGGCGCCGGGTGTTCAACCGGGAACCTATTGGGTTCCGTGTTGAGCCTGTCCCGCTGAGCCTGAGTTGCTGCCATTTCCCACTGTTCATCCTCGCGGTCTTCTGCGCGACGTCGCTCTCGGGCGTTAACCAGCCTCGGGTTCTCCGGGGGTGGTGGGGCTGTATCCCAGCCATCTCCTTGTGTACGGCGACGATGACGGTACAGGTCCCACAGGTGCAGCAATGGCTCTCCCTGCAACTGGTCTATCACTTTTCGGTGACCAACCAGATACAGGTACGCGCTCAAGTTCCATGCTACGGCTTGGAGGTACAAGGCGTTAGCCTGTTCCTCATGTGAGGCTCTTCCGACCGAAGACTGTTTATCCAGCCGGATTAGGGTGCATTCTGCGCAAGCGTGCCGGGAACCATAATTGTGGTTATTTGCACGGCAGCTTTTGCATCCTGGGTCATAAGCTTCTGTCCGGTTCTGCGAGCAATCACGGTTAGCTTACCAAATCCTATGGTTTACGTCCTAAAATAAGTCCTATAATTACTACGGTCGGGTACGATCGGTTCTCGTCCGTATCCCGCCCGGAGAAGGTCGATTCTCGAAACTCCTCCGGCGCATTCTACGCCTATTAACTCCTTTGACGATTCGGTCCGGGCAGCCCTAACCATCCGGGTCTTCCGTCCAAGCCCGAGTGGTCTGTCTGGTGTCCGGAGATTTGGATTTCCTCTCCGAGGGTTGGGTAGGAGCCGAGGTTCGGGTTGTTGTCGCCCGTAGATTGAGCTGCATAGGGTGTCGCGGAGCAAGTATGCCCCTACCAGCCTCGGTGAAATGGTCTGATTCCTCCGACTCTGACAACCCTTCCGTGTTGCCGGAGGTCTTCGGTCTCGGGCGCTGATTAGCCACTATTGGCGGCTGCCCAACGTTGTCGTTCCCATCCGACTCCTCTTCTGAGGTTTCACTGAGATCCGCTGGTGTTTTTTTCAACTTCTTCGTTTCTGACCGGACCTTAATTGAGGTACCAGGTCGTATGGTGTTCAAGTCTCCGGGTAGGGTAGGTTGAGGAATCCGGTTTCTCCGGTTCGATTCGTCCACGTCCCTATTGGGGACGTCAGGGTTCACGTATACCGGTATAATGCTGAGCCGTGTCCCTTTTGGGGTCCGGCTACCGGTGGTTTGCATTTCTGCTGGCTTATGGCCGGGGCTTAACCACCGAAGTGGGAGCCTTCCGAGCCTTTGGCTTCTTAGCTTTTGTTGTGGGTTCGGCCCGTCCCTCGGCAATTCTGTCGAGGATGTCCTTGTGGGCTTCGTCTTCGGCTACTTGATCCTCTTCTAAGACCTCTTGAGCCGTTAACATTGGCTTCTTGGCCGTCCTAGCCTTCCGCTTTTTAGCCTGAGGTTCGGCCTGATTACTGATCGATACGGCCAGGGCCGGTGTGTCGGGTTGCTTCTTTTCCCGCTTCTTCACCGGTTTCTTCTCTTTGGCCAGCTTTTCCTTCGGGGATTTAGGCTCCTTCGACTTAGTCGAGGTGGCCTTAGGCTTCTCGGCTATGTCTTGAGGCTTGTCCGGGGTAGCCTCTGCTGATTTGGCTGATTTGGCTAAGTCCACCGGTTGCCCTGGTGTAGCCGGAATTTCGTCTTCCGCGATGGCCTGCTTCTGCCATTCTTGCAGGGCTGGTGTTTCGAAGTCCGACGGGGGCTTCTTCCTCGGTCGGCCTCGTTTGGCCTTCGGCTTCTCCGTTTCTGGGTTGGCGACCGGACTTGGTTTGCCGGGCCGACCCTTTTTGGGGTCCTGCACCGACGTTAAGTCCGGTTGCTTAGGGTCTTTGGCGGGTTTTTGAGGATTTTCCTCGGCTAGTTCAGCCTTTCGGGCCCGGGTGTTGCGAGCGGGCCGACCCTCATGGGGGTCTGGCACCGTTGCAAGGTTGTTATCCGGGGTCCCTTCGGGTTGCTTCTGACCGTAAGATCGGGTTATCCGACGACGCTTGTTACTCGGGTGGTGTTTACAACGATCCACCGCGACGACGTCTTCCTTTCCGGTGTCGACATTTCGGAGCCAAAGGTTGTTGGGTCCGCGATGGTCAAGTACGGTCCATACCCCATAGTATCGTTCCTTCCTGGTAGGATCCTTATTGGGATACTCCACCAGGACTAATGACGGAATATAGCAGTACAGTACGTAAAGTGACGGCTTGACTCGTACTTTCTATTATTCGCTGTACCTTCTCGATCGTTCTCTTTTGTGTTCGGATTTACTTTTGGTTGTTTCTACACGGATGCGCCGTGTCTATATAAGTCCGTGAGTGGCAGTACTTTGGGGATCAGTTCTCTCAGGACGAGTTTTGGCAGTTTCGGAGTTTCTAATTAAATATCGTCGGAGATGCAGTTCTCGCTTCGCGTAGATTCGTAGACTTAGCTATGCCACATTGAGATTATTAGCTCATACTCTGTCGTTGAGTAGGTCGGTAGGATAGATTATTACGGTAATTATTCCTATCGTACTGATCTCTCCGTCATGGCGCCCACCGATGTTCGAACCTAACCGATGGCCAGCTAAGTAAACTGTGACTGAAATTGTGATTGAAATGGTGAATGTTAGCTTCTAGAGAGTGCTCAGTCCGGGTACAACTGTACTGACTGGACGGATGTCCGGGCAGCTGGTCTGCCGTCTGGACGCCTAAAGCGTTAGTAGTCCGGGTACTGGCGACGGGTAGGTTGGTGGTGAGCCGATTCTGCCCGTGCCTGCGACCCACGACGAAAACTTGTAAATGTCCGGGGCTCTGCCCTGTCTGGACGCTGAGCAGTTTGTCCTGCCAGCAGGGCGATGCAGGGATAACCTGTAAATCGGCCCATGAGCACTGACATGAAAATGAAATGAACTGAATATGAATTGATGACGAAGTGAATTGAAACTGAAGGTACTCGTAGCTACTGGCCAGAGCACGAGTTTCCTAGAATTCTAAAGCGTAGCGGTTGCGCAACCGGCTGTAAGTAGACAGAGTTCGAAAGCAGTCTTCCTTGAGCTAAAGTATTGTATGCCAGAGCAGTGCCTGAGCATATACAGTGTCGACACATGTTGAGCTAAAGTTTTGTATGTGAGAGCGAAAAGCCAAGCATACAGGTGCACCAAAATCTTAGCGTAGCCATACAGCCAGAGCAATTGCGAGCGCTGTGAGCGGTGAGAGAACACCGACGATCAAAATCTCTTTCTGAAGTATCCGGGTAAGAACAAAAGAGTCTACCTGGAAGTCAGTGTAACGAACACTGAAAACAAAAGCGTAGTAAAAGTTTCCGCGTAGGGACTAAAGCCTACCGGATTAAAATTTGAAACCAGTGCAACAGACACTGCGAATAAAGCCGTAGCTGAAGTATCCGGGTAAGAACGATAGTTCCTCGGAAAGTCAGTGCAATGGACACGGAAAGTGTAGCGTCGACTGCATACGATAATGCAGCAATGCAAAATGAAAACGCCGTACAGTTTGGCGGCATCGCTGAAGATGAAGAATTGTGGTATGACATGCACCCATTGCAGTCAGAACTGATTGAATATTCGCTTGACAAAAATAAATTCGGTAAAGCAATTGAAAATTGGGATGTCAAAATTGACGATGAAATGAATGTTAATGAATTAAAAGAGATTGCTTGGGCATCTCTGTACACTGCACTAGCCTTGCAGAGGAAGTACAGTAATGTAAATCGTATATGCCATGCACTAAGCGGCCGCAATACAGATTTGGAAATTGAAAACAGTGCTTTAAAAGCTGAAGTGTCTAAATTGCGCACTAAAACTGGAAAATTTGAAAACGAGTATCGCAGTGAAAAATACGAGCTGATGAACTGATGGAGCGTCAGTTAGCTTTGATGTTAAAATGGAGCAAATGCAGCAGATGTCTAAAACGTCTGAAAAATACAGTACCCACTAATATATGAAGGTACACAAGAAAGTGGTAAAGTGGAACGTTTTATTCTTGATTGCGAAAGGTGCCAAAATTTAAATGGCTGGACTGAAAAACAGTTGATTGATAAAGGCCTGTGTTATGCACTGAAGGGCGATGCATATATGTGGTATATGGAGCACAAAAGTCAAATCCAGATAAAGACTGGAGTTACTGGAAGGCAGTATTAATAAGTCACTTCTCATCGGAGAGTGACCCGGCCGAAATACGGCAGGCTATGTATGCACGTGTCTTCACAGAGGAAGACACGGTGAACTCGTACGTAGACGGTTTCTTAAATTGGTTCAATACGCTAAATACGAAAGAAGAAGAAAGAGTTTCAGTTCTCGTTCAGGGACTGAAGAAAACCCGAATGGAATGGTATGGCAAGCTGGTAATGTCAAAACCAAAAACTGTGGAAGATGTAATGGCGCAGCTAAAAACGCTGTACGCACTGAAAGTGCAACGAGAAATGTATGAAATTAATGATTGTAATGAATATGATGATGAATATGAAAATACGTACGATGAGTACACGTATGAAACTGAAAGTTTAAACAATGACGAATGTGAATGTTACGAGGAATATGAAAACTGTGAAAGTAGCAGTAGTGACAGTAAAAAACCGTACATGATTGGAAATGTCGAAATTGATGTGAATAAATGGCGAACTGACAGTGGTCAGCCGATCTGTTCTAAGTGTCACGAGCTGCACCCAGCAAAGTACTGTACATTTGAAGGCAAATGGAAAGCTGTTACGAAAGAACCGCCGCCTGAAGTATTGAAACGGTACAATATGAAACGGATTGAAATGCGGTCAATGGAAATTCGTACTGTTCAGTGCGATTCAAAATTACCTGAAAATGTTGAAACTAAAGTGCTGCAGCACTCAAGTTTGCGGGGGCGAACAGTGCCCAATGAGCTACCGCCCGATGCGTCGCAAACGACTGTGTCTAGTCAAGTTTGCGGGGGTAAGCCCACTAATACTGGTAAAGCCTTATTGGCCGAAAATTTGGTTAATGAACAGTTTTGGAAAGCCGAGCAGCGCAAGTGCAAGGATATCAAACATTGGTATTACTTGTACAAAAATCCTGTGAAAGCGAAAAATAAATTTCAAAATGAGGAAATTTATCACATGGTTGTGATAAATGGTTTGCTTTGTCGAAAGCGTTCTGGTAATGGAATTGACAGAATTGTAGTGCCTAAACAATGGCAAGAACAACTGACAAAATCGGTACACAAACGATATGTGGAAAACGAATTAATACCGTGCGGAGTGTCAGTTCAACAGTATCTGACCACTCGGTATTACTGGCATAATATGGTGAAAACTATTGAAAATGTTTTGTTGAAATGTGGTAACGTTGAAGTAACTGGAAATGTTGAAAATGTGTCAGATTGTGCTAAAGTGCGTGATATTGAATGCGTAGCTGAAGAGTGCGGTGAAGCGCAGTTTGAAAAAGTTAAAATTGGCCTTACGCAGTCACAGGAGAAAGCCCTTGTACTACGAACTCAGTTCAGTATGGGTATGAGTTAGCTGGTCGTAGCATCGGCGCAGACAACTGTGAAAAGCCTAAAATCGTAAATGAAACTTTAGCGGACTCTAAAATGCAGTAACTGAAGTTGACGGTCAGGAAGTAAAAATGGTGTATGACGAAAACCGTGTGTGGTTGAAGAACTTCCAAATGCGCCTGTAAATTTTCTGGGAATTTATTCCCAAGATATCCTTTGAATGCCGTCTTACGGTGATTGTACGTTTGCGGATTGAGTCGCATTGGTAACCGCCTTGAGTTGCAATGCTGACTGAATACATGCAGTTGCTGGTATTTCGCAATTTCAAAGTGGTGTTTTATTTTATTTTTATTTCTCCATCGCGGATGTTTTTTGCGTTGAATTTTTCATCGGCGATTTACATTAAATTTAACTTTGCCACTAAAAATCTTCATTTATTGCGTTCCGACGTTTTCCTGTTTGTACTCCGATCTCCGACTGCCGTTCTGCCATCCTACTCAGTCTTCTGGCCTACGCTCAGTTCTCCATCCCGTCAAGGATCCTCTCCTCACTTTCCATCTCATTCAGTCACCCGTGGAGGAGGATCAGTCATTCGTTCTTGGACGGTGGATGGATATGCCCGCCTTTGCCCAGTCGTGAGCATGAGAACTCATTTTATTTAGTTTTTTATTCCTGTTTTTCCAGTTCTTTTCTTTTTGTGTTGGGTTCCCCAAAAGCCGTTTGCGGGGGTGACGGAATATAGCAGTACAGTACGTAAAGTGACGGCTTGACTCGTACTTTCTATTATTCGCTGTACCTTCTCGATCGTTCTCTTTTGTGTTCGGATTTACTTTTGGTTGTTTCTACACGGATGCGCCGTGTCTATATAAGTCCGTGAGTGGCAGTACTTTGGGGATCAGTTCTCTCAGGACGAGTTTTGGCAGTTTCGGAGTTTCTAATTAAATATCGTCGGAGATGCAGTTCTCGCTTCGCGTAGATTCGTAGACTTAGCTATGCCACATTGAGATTATTAGCTCATACTCTGTCGTTGAGTAGGTCGGTAGGATAGATTATTACGGTAATTATTCCTATCGTACTGATCTCTCCGTCACTAAGTCTCTTTTTCGGAAGTCCGGGGTTGACTTCTTCTTGTTGTAGATTTCAGCACTCTTTTCGAAAGCTTCATCGATATTCGTCTTTGCGATGTCATGTGCCCGCTGGAGCCGTTCCTTCATCCTTCTGATGTACTGCTCCGGGGCGTTGGTTCCGGTAACGACATCCTGGGGTATGGTCATCTGGCGTCCGTAAAGCATATAGTAGGGTGAAAACCCGGTAGTCGCGTGCTTCGCGCGGTTGATTCCGCATACCACATATACTCGGTACAGGCCGCTTCAGAAACAAAAACGGTTAACGGGGAATATTGGACACACATAGGCCTCGTACGATAGCGCATTCAAGTGGTTCGTATTAATTCGTAAATGTGCTTAAAGTACGGAGCAATGCACTGGCCATAGGCTGTAACATAGCAAGTTTATAACTTCTAAATTCTGTTTGGCCACGCCCTACTGACCATGGCAGATGAAACTATTTTTTTAAGCATACCCTAGTGTTACTCTACAATCCTGCAAATAATGAAATTTTTCTGAGAGAGGGGCCTGTGGACGCTAGCCTGGTTAGTAGCATCCAGTTCTTTCTTATACGGTTTGATTAACTGGTTTGGGTTTAATTCTTCGGATATCTAACAATTAAAGTGAGCGTACCTCATCGCCGCGGGCGAAGAGGGTTGGGCTACATACACCATTAACTGTTGTTATTTTATTTTAAAACATAATCTTTAAGAATAGATTTTTATATTATAATTGTTATTTATTTACGAATTAAATAAACGCACCATGTCGCCGCGGACGTAGAGAACGTTGGAGTACATTAATAATTGCTGTTATTATTTTAAAACATTAACTTAAAGACAGATTTAATATATTTGTAATTTATTGAGGAATTAAATAAGCACACCTTGTCGCAGATTTATAATATAATTTTCATTTATCTAAAAGACGAGTTTGCGCGTACCTTATCGCCGCGGATGTTAGAGTACGTTACTACCGATTGTCCTTGCCATTACTTCATTATTTTATCTTCAGAATTTTATTTAATGTATAACCTTTACTCATTTAAGAAATGAACCGTGCTTACCTTGTCGCCGCGGACGTTGGAGTACATTACTAACTGTTGTTATTTTATTTAAAACATTAACAGTAAGACTAGATCAGATATAATTCTTAATTATTTAAGAATTAAATGAACGCACCTTGTCGCCGTGGACGTAGAGGCCGTTGGAATAGAAGTCCATGTCGTCGAGCCGTGCCGGATACAAATGGCGGAGCTTGTCCATGAGTTTGACGGTGTCGAGGGTGTCCTTGCGGTTGTAGGCGACGCGGGCCAGTTGGGCCAGCACGGGCGGCGTGTTGGCTAGTAGGGAGCGGCGCAGGTACTTGCAGACGCCCAATGCTTCCTCGTTCAGGTTCAGTAAATAGTAACACGCCCCAGGAACAGGTCCCGCATCCAGTGCGCTCTTAATCGCGGTAGGATTAATTCCAAATTGCTAGCCGCTAAACGCTCATAACGCGTCCCAAGGGGAACCGCTAATGCTAATAACGCGCTGCCAGTCGCGTGTGGATGCGTGGATGCGCATGACCGGCGCGTGCACCTGTTGTTCATGCTATTGCATAACTAACTTTCATTCTTCATGGGAAGTGTATCGATAGTCTTGGGTGGTATGTTGGGAAGTGTGATAACGGAGAGGAATGTCCTTGGAAACGTTGTGAACTGTATGCATTGGCATGTGGCTAGACGGTCTCATTTTGTGGTAGTGTGCTTTTGGCGGAAATGATGGAATCATTCTGACTTTACGATCTGTGCAGAATACGCTTACGGTATTAAACGACTAAAACATCGTTGTTGTAAAAGGTCATTGACGTAGCTGCGTAGATACGGGTAACATATTGGTGCCGAAACCGATTCAGGAAACGGTAGGAGTTTGGGATTTTAATAATTGCCATTAATTCCTGATACGCGGTACGTCTGTTTTCGCTGTGTATACGATACGCAGCAGTGAAAGTTTTCAGTCTAATAATTTGCGATTTAACCTGTTGATCGTATTCCTGTGTGTTGTGACACATTGTGGATTATCATCAGGCCGATTTTGTGGTTTTATCTGCCCTTGTTTCCAACGTTGTCCACAGTCCGGAACGAAACGTGAGTAAATACCTTGCCGTTCCCGTGATAATTACGTAGGTTGCCAGAATGTCTACAAGTGGAACCACTACATCTACCCACACGCCCACCTACACCTCCCAGCCAATAACGACGGCAACGCATACATCATCAAGCACGGGAACCGCGCAACTCCTCAGTCCTCGTGAGCTGGCAGCAGAACTGGATACCCTACACCTGGCCGGACCAGCGCGCACTTTGGAGCTGTTCCAGGGACTCGCGAAGGACGATGTTGTGGCGTGGCTGCGACGCTTCGAGACGATGGCGCTGGCGCAGCGCTGGGACGACGAGCGGAAAATAACGCAAGCGTCCATTCTACTGGCGTCAACTGCCGCTATCTGGTGGGATCGTGTCACCGATGACGGCACTCGGCAGCCATACAACACCTGGCGAGAATTCAAAGCGGCAATAACCACGCGCTTCCAAACCGAGGATTACAAGAATCAGCTGAAAATCCAAATCGCGCAACGGAAGCAAAAGCGGGATGAGGCGCTGGAGGATTATTATAACGATATTGTGACTTTGTGTTACAGATATGACCGCAGCATGGAGGATGACACTCTAATCTCCAAACTTCGTAACGGACTGCTGCCCGAGTATCTGTCACGTGTCGCGCTGTCAAAGGCAAAGACACCGATGTCCTTCCTGTCCGACCTTCAGTGCGTTTCGGAGGCGATCCGTTTGGAGCGGAAGAATCGCGGAAATGACGGTCGTGGTGGATCGTCTCACTCCGAATCAAGTGGCGCAGGCGGCGCACAGCACGGCGGCAACCGCTTCAACAAATGGAAGCGGCACGGCAGAGATGCGGACGGAAGCGGAGACACAAGCGGCGCCGGAAACAGCGACCACAGTGGTGGCGGCAGTGGCAGCGGATGGCGCGGCGGCAGCGGCGGCAGGTTCAGAGGCGGTCGCGGAGGTCACGGTGGAAACGGTGGCGCAGGCGGAAGGGGCGGCGCTAGGCCTGTCAGCGGAAAGCGCTGCTATAACTGCGACAGCTCGGATCACCTGATTAAAGACTGCCCGAAGAATAAGGCCAAGTTCAGTGGCAATGGACCTGCACAGGCCAAATCGATGATCGTTACCGATGCAGCGGAAGTTGGCACTACGGAACGGTGCACAACTGGAAGAAACACCACGATCGGAGCCACAGCTGGGACAGCGGGCAGACGTTTTGAAACAGAAACGTTGTCAGCAATGTCGCCGGCTGCCGGCGGGTCACCTGGGGGTGTTAATGAGACGGCAAGTATCGGATTCTATGGTTGGAACAGTTTACCGCTACATGATAATGATGCACACATGTATTATGCAATGCATGTTCAAGGTAGCGCAGGGCAACGAGCGTATGTGCGCGCGTGTATGGATGGCGGACGACAACGGGCTGACGAAGGAGCCGCGCATGGAGGCGCGCATGGGGACCTGCATGGAGGCGCGCATGGAGGCGCGCATGGAGGCGCGCATGGAGGCGCGCATGGAGGCGCGCATGGAGGCGCGCATGGAGGCGCGCATGGAGGCGCGCATGGAGGCGCACGTGGAAGAGGCGCAATGCGGGCCAACAACCGGTGGGAGCAGCACGTCCAATGCATGCTGGGACCGGCAGCAGCTCAGCTCAGAGGAAGTCGTCGAAGCGTCCCAAGGGGACACCGCATCCAAGGCCGCGGGATATACAGCGAAGATGATGGTCACCAGCCAAGTGGCCACCGCGTGGTCCATGTGGTAAACGTCTCAATTGGAGAACAACGTCGCAGTGTGTTTGATCGTCTAGGCGCTGTGGATTGGCAACGACACCAAGTCCCGCGACCACGGAAGGCGCTGAAGCGAATGCAGGATCACGATGTTGTTGTTCGGGTACGCAACAGGCATGTTGTGGATCGGAGTGGTCCCAGTGGATCTGGATACCGGCGCCGAAGTGCGTGGCGCAGCGACCGGTCAGCACTAGGGACAGCACAGGGATCACCACAGGGGACAGCGCGGAGGCAACCAGTGTCCAGCCGGATCGGACCAACCGGCATATTCAGCCTTGATGACCCGGACGCTGTTTATGCTGATCGATATCAGCAAGGTCTGCGCAGGCAACGTCAAATGGGACGCCGTCAGAACCCATGGCAGACGTTTGCTATGATGTCCGTGAAGCACCACAGGGCGGAGATGCAGTCGGATACCAAGACGTTTGGTCCCGCACAAGAGCCGCTACAGATGTCGGGGTGTGTACCCATAATGCCCATTCGTATAAACGGACGACCTGCTACTGCATTGGTGGATACCGGTGCCAGCTTGTCAGTGGTCAACATGAGTTTTGTGCGCGGCATGGGATGCGAAGTGATGCCGGACAGCGTTGAGGTCACCATGGCCGACAACCGCGTAGTGCGCACAACTGGTCGTGTCTTCCTGGAAGTGGAGGTATGTGGGTTGAAGGGAACCATACCATTCCAGGTATTCGATGGGTTCAACAGTGGCAAATATGACGCGATGATTGGGTGCAATGTTACTGGTATACCCGGCATATTAGTTGATGTTGCAAACAACAGGTTGCTAGGACCAAGCGACTACGTGTTGACGAAGGGGCTTACCGAAGTGCAACGATCAACGCTCGGACTGTCCATGGAGGAGCAGATGAAGCGGATGTCCACAATGAAGAGAAGCGGCGGTGCCGGTCAGCCAACGTCCAGCCGTGGTCAACCCGCAGTGTCAAAGGTAACCGGCAAGTTTGGTAACACCGCTGTGCACCGCAACGGACAACCACAGGGGCAACCGAAGGGGCAAGTTACGACTGCCGCAGCAGCAGCCCCGGCGCAGAAGGAAGCGGCAAGGCTGCAGCCAAGAATGAAAGCGTTTATGATGGCACTACTTCATCAGCAGACTGGAGGTGGACAAGTCCTTCAGCAGCGCAGACTGGCCGTCGCAATGGACGGTGTCCATGAGCTGGATATGGACAACTGGGACTATTCTTGGCCTAAAGTCCCGATTACTCAATTCGATATTGGTGACGCCCGTACAAAGGATAAAGTGGAGGAGTTTTCGGCCTTCCTGGAACAGTTTTCCGATCTGTTCCATACAGACGACAAGATGATGGGAATGGCCAAAGTGGAGCCATTTAAGATTGTGCTGCAACCCGGCACGAAACCACGCTACCAAGGTCAATACCGAAGAACTCCGAAAGAATTCGAGGAGATGGAGCGGCAGATTAAAGACATGTTGGCGAAAGGAGTGATAAGGCGTTCAAAGAGCAGCTGGTGCTCGCCGTCGATGCTGGTCGACAAGGACCACGGCACGGCCAAGCGGATGTGCTCTGACATGCGAGGTGTCAACGCGGTTACGGTAGCCGACCGGTACCCACTCCCCAACGTGGATGACTGTCTGCAGGTGCTCTCCAAGGCCAAGTATATTACCACAATGGATCTGCAGTCAGGTTTCTGGCAGATGCCATTAGCTGAGGAGTCGAAGCCCATTACAGCATTTCAAGCAGCCGGTGGTCTGTACGAGTATAATGTGGTATGCTTCGGTTTACGCAACGCCCCGGCACACTTCCAGCGGACGATGAACGATGTCCTGCACGGAATGCTGTTCAAGAATATGTTTTGTTTCCTCGACGATGTTGTGTGTGGACACGAAACACTGGAGGAACACAAGGAAGTCGTCGGAGAGATTTGTACTCGGTTCCGTCGTTACGGATTGATTCTCAAACCCAGTAAGTGCCACTTTTTGAAGTCACGCTGCAAAGTTTTGGGATTCATTGTCACCCCAGAAGGCATTGAACCAGATCCCGAAAAGGTCACAGCGGTACAGAATTTCCCACGTCCTGTGACACTGAAAGCGTGCCGATCTTTCTTGGGCCTCTGCGGGTACTATCGTCGATTCATCAAGGGATTCTCGGCGATAGTGGAGCCGCTGACCCGGCTGACGAAGAAAGACGTTCCATTCGAGTGGTCCCACGAACAGCAAGCGGCGTTCGACGCGATGCGACAGGCTTTATGCACTGCCCCTGTGCTGGTTCACTTCGACGCTGACCGTGACATTGAAGTCCATCCAGATGCGTCGGCCTACGCAATCGGTGTCGTGGTAGTCCAAAGGGATGAAGAGGACCGAGAACGTGTGGTGGCGTACGGTAGCCGCAGATTAAACAAGGCGGAGTGCAACTATACCACCACTGAACGGGAGTGCCTCGCGATTGTATACACCTGTGAGAAGTTTCGGTATTATTTACTGGGGCGTTTGGTGACTGTGGTAACGGACCACCACAGTCTGTGCTGGCTCATCAACGTCCAAGGGCCAAGTTCCCGCCTTGTACGATGGGCACTCAAGCTGCAGGAATTCGACTTGCGAATTATCCATAAAGCGGGAAGGATCCACGCCGACGGGGACTGCCTGTCCCGCTATCCTGCGGAGCCACTCCAGTTTAATGCAATCTTTACGGACGAAATCGGTATGGACATTGACATGGAAGCCGAGCAAAAAGAAGATGCGTTTTGCAGTGATATTGTACAGCGGATGCCACACGAGAAGAATGTACGGAAAACATACGTACTCCAGGATGGTATACTGTACAGATGGTGGAAGTCACAGGGGACGAAGCGCATGTTACTAGTGCTGCCAAAGAAGTTGCGGTTTGAAGTCCTGGCTTTCCTACATGATGACCCGCTGTCCGGTCATCTAGGATTTGACCGAACGTGGGAAAAGGTTAGTAAGCGAGTAACCTTTCCAGATATGCTGAGTTTCGTGAAGGCATACGTCGACTCCTGCATAAAGTGTCAAGCCCGAAACCGTCCCACCAGAAAGCGCCCGGCCCAGTCCAGAGCTTTTGTCCAGATATGCCGTTCCACACGGTGGCGACGGACATCCTCGGACCGCTGCCCCGGACCCGCGCCGGATACAAGTTCATAATTGTTGCCACTGATTTGTTCAGCAAGTGGACATGTGCAAAGGCGCTTAATGAACAGAATGCGACAAGTGTCGCAAAGTTCCTCCTCTACGATGTCTTTTTGAAGTTTTCGATGCCGGAAAGAGTCCTAAGCGACAGGGGAACGCCATTCCTGAACAATTTGAGTGCTGAACTGTACGAGTTGCTCAGCATTCACCGCACGACAACGTCAGGATACCGGCCACAGTGTAATGGGACTACAGAACGCTTCAACCAGACTCTAGCGCACATGCTTGCGAAATATGTGACGCCTACGCAAAAGAATTGGGATGAACTGCTACCTTTTGTTGTTTTTGGATACAACACAAGCCGCCATGACAGCACTGGTTATTCCCCGTTTTACATGCTGTATGGTCGCGAGCCGACGCTCCCGGTGGATTTGGCTATCCCAACTGTGAAAGAGCCATTTGTCCGTAATGTTGCAGACCGGTTAAGAGACGTTCACGCAGAAGCCAATGCCCGGATTGAAGCAAGTCACAACCAGACATGGGCGCGCGACGACCACCCGGAAGTGGAGTACTTCCCCGGTGACATTGTCTGGGTGTACTGCCCCGCGGGAGAAGTCGGTAAGGCGAAGAAACTGCTAAGCAGATGGACCGGACCGTACCTGGTTCTGCGGCGTACAGGACCAGTGAACTATGAAGTGCACACTCAAGGCCGGAAGCGGCGGAAGACGTTTGTAGTACATGTGTCAAAGTTGAAAATGTTCAAGGACAGAAACGCCATGTATGATTACCCGGATGAAGACATTCCGACGAAGAAAGCCACCTTCTACATCGGCGATGGGAATAAGTCATCCGATGCAGAAGACGTCGGTGGTCAAGAAAATGCTGGCAGCACGCATGGAGGCTGGGAAGATTCGGCCGGAAGTAATGCGGAAATGGACCATGACGACGGTGGTGACCAAGAAGTGAGTGGTCAGTCAGTTTCCGACAACGAGGAGTTGAACGATACGGTGGTCAAAGATGAAGGGGACATTGTGGTCGCGCATGGTGATCGTGTTGGTAACGAGACCATCGATCACCAGGAGCTGGAAGATGACTACACAGATGAAACGCGGTACTTTTCAAACGATGAAGAGTTCGGCAGTGACGCCGGTGACGAGATGGATGGTGCACACAATGAGAATACCTTCCCAGTTGAAGCCACAGGGGAAGTACAAGGGGAACCGGCAGGCGGAGTGGACATGTATGGTCAACCGTACAACAATGTTGGACCTGAGCCAGTGGTCGAGACGCGCCGCTCGGGCCGTGCAAACAAAGGAGAACGCACCACGAAGCGCTACATCGAAGAGTACGGTACGTCCTTGGCGTATGACATGAACGGTCATCAGCAGCAGCCGGCCGGTAACCATAACACGTCAACGGTATTTAACTCGCGCATTGAGCCGCAAGCGACGATGTCCCGACTGTTGTTTATGTCGATGTTGGTGCTCAGCATCGTCAGTGGAAGTTACGGAGTGAAAGTGGACGTCTGCAACTGCAACC
Organism: Paramacrobiotus metropolitanus; assembly: GCF_019649055.1. Classification (NCBI taxonomy): domain Eukaryota; kingdom Metazoa; phylum Tardigrada; class Eutardigrada; order Parachela; family Macrobiotidae; genus Paramacrobiotus; species Paramacrobiotus metropolitanus. The sequence continues at coordinate 3,981 of NW_026570508.1, read as the reverse complement.
AGCCGCAGTATGTGGGAGTGGTTAGTTTCCAGCAACTGTTCAACTGCAAAGCACAGAATACAAGCCTGAAGTCTATGCCTGTGAACTTCGACTTGTGGACTCGGAAGCCGGATGGGAAAACCTTTAAAGGTTATGTGTGCCGGCAGTGGGACAACCAGCTACACATCGCGGAGAGTTTTTTGTGGCAGACGGATACCACACGTAACGTCGCGCATGTGCCCACCAGCGCACAAGACTGTTGGACGATGGTGCAGACCATGAAATGCGGTAACTCACCTATGGTTAAAACAGGACGCGTATGGAGTTATACCGCCACACCATCTGGTCAAGGAAGCTGGAACAGTATAAAAGATTTCACAACCAGAAACTGTGAAATGGAAGAAGTTACCTTAGAACAGAATTGTGACAGTTGCCCGGTGGTAAGCGTGATTGGAGAAATCAGTAATAAACGTTCTGATGGATACTCAGTACAAGGGCAGCGTACATTCGTATGGAGAGAAGTGGAAGCAGTAAGGAAGCCATGTGAAGTGAAGAAAATGGCGCAGTGGCAGGGAAGCCTCTACGCCGAAGCGGACGGACTGCGATTACGAGACTCAGTTCATCAACTGGATTTCATCCTTGGTAACGTCACAGCGGTGTGTGGTACAGTACGTTATCAGTTGATTACTATAACGCAACAGCCGGACTTGTTTGTTACACTGTACACTGAAGACAGGAAACCGCTGAATATCAGTCAAGCACGGGATCAGCTGAATGGAGTCAGGAAACCGGCGCCCAGCAAGTTCAAGAGAAGGAGACCACTGCGCCGCGGCAGACGGGATGTTGGTGGTGACAACTTTACTGCACTTGACCTGACCAAATCCTGCAGCCGCATCTGCAGTTCGAACAAGACATGCAAACCGAATACCTGAATGCTGTGGGTGACGCGGTGAATACACTCGACTGCCAAGTGGCCCGTGCGCGTCTGAGTAGTGTTTACATAGCTGTCGCGGCTGTCCGGTGTCCTAGCGGCGCACGAAATGCAACTTCGGAAATGCCAGTCACTGGAGAGTATGGGAGCGTTTGGTATAATACGCCAGTGTCGTGCAGCGGTAATGGATTTCGAAGTGCACAACGGCTCAAAGTGTGGACCACAGCCTAGGAGCGGAAACTTCACTATTGCTACCGACGGTTACACTCTTGCCAGTTACACCGAGTGCTACTGGAAATCGGCGGTTGTAAACTTCAATGGCAAACCGTACGAAGCAAGAAACGGACAATGGGTGTTGGTGAAACCGGTCAGTAGTGTCAATCACCTGCTCCTGGCGGCGCATTTCAAAGAGTCCACAGACTTGTCTGGATCGGCACTGCAAGCGGTAGTGGAGAAGGACCACTCATTCCAGTTCAGCTTGCTTGGTCAACTTGCCGGCACAATGGATCAGCATGGTGTTGCAGATGTTGGCCAGATTGTGCAAAGTGTGTCGAAGTCCGCACAAGTGCCGGAACTATTCTACCGAATGAAACTGTGGGAGAGCATTGGTGGAAGTATAGCAGGTATACTTATTTCCGCCTGTATACTTCTGTTGTTTTTTAAGTATGGCCGCAAACTGTTTGCGTGCCTACGGAGATGCCCGGCGCAGGGAGTTGGAAACCGGAAACGGTTATCCGAGCGAGGATCGCGAGCGACGGGAGAAGCGTCGACGGAAATGGAGGATAGCGGCGGTGGTCGGATGCATGGATCCGGAAGCGCCCCTGTGAACCGGGAGGAAGCCTCGAGCGTCAACAAGGACAGTGTGACCTGGCAGAAGGAAACGGACCCGTCACTGCGCGTTGTGGGATTTCTGCCTGAAGCCTGACCGTCCCTTCCTTTTGGAGGACCAAAAGTCTTAAGGAGGGGGATATGCTAGCCGCTAAACGCTCATAACGCGTCCCAAGGGGAACCGCTAATGCTAATAACGCGCTGCCAGTCGCGTGTGGATGCGTGGATGCGCATGACCGGCGCGTGCACCTGTTGTTCATGCTATTGCATAACTAACTTTCATTCTTCATGGAAGTGTATCGATAGTCTTGGGTGGGAAGTGTGATAACGGAGAGGAATGTCCTTGGAAACGTTGTGAACTGTATGCATTGGCATGTGGCTAGACGGTCCATTTTGTGGTAGTGTGTTTTGGCGGAAATGATGGATACGATTGCAAAACTTGACGGGAAAAATGCAGTCGGCCAACTCGAACCAGAAACACCACAGGCGCGGCTCATGAGAGATGTCCTCGATCAGCTGCTCGCAGGCCAAGGAGTGCGAGCCCAACTGGCGCAAGATCACCGCGTATAAATACCGCACCAACGGGTCTAATCCGTTCTGCAGCAGCTCTTCTTTGATCTCACAACGGAGATTCTGCAAAAATAAAAATATTAAATCGAGATATTAATAATACTCGAAGAACAAATAAGCAATAACCGTAATATCAAATGCTGCCCGGTAAATAACCAGAAAAAAAAATCAACAAGATTAAAATTATATACCTAATCAACGATGAAAAGATTACAGTTAATTTCTGGTGTTGCACACACGATAAAATGTAAAAAGAAGGGAACTAAAAAAATGCAGCAGCTTCAGGAAATAACAAGTCCGAATTAAAAGTAAAATGACAAAAATACAGTCGCGGCGAGCCGACATCAACTAAAATTGTTATCAGTTACGAAGATAGAAACTGTATCAAGGTACATTGAAAAGCCTTTACGCAGTTTAACCAGTAAGATTTTTGGCCAAAAACAAAATAACGAATAAAAAGTATAATATAAAGTATAAACCAAATTTGTGGTCGGTTGCTTTATTTCTCAGACTGTTCTGGAGCATACTAATAAAAGCCATCTTACTACGAAATACCACGAATACAGAACATTTTCATAAATATCCCAATAATTAATCGAAAAGAGCGGCATCCATACCTGCAAATAGAGCACATCCGTCTCGGCGACGGATTCGAATTCCAGCGGATGCGGCGCATTCTGGAGCCACTGCGCCTGGCCGTGGAGGTACTTGTTGAAGAATTAGAAGCGCAGAACGGGGAACTTGGGGAACTCGCTCCTGCGCATCCGGGCGTATCCCATCGCTTCCCCGTACTGGAAGCGGCGCATGGCGTTGTGGATGGCGGGGTAGGCGGGGTGTTTGGCACAGAACCTATTAGCAATTTTATACGCGGTAAGAACAATTCATACTGTACTGGGAGGTCAATTGCTGCATTTACTAAGCCACATCTCTACGATCTACTTTGCAGCCATCGGAAGACGAAATCGACTAGAGTGCGAGGCGAAGGAACAGCACTGTCCCGTTTCTTGCTTAATTTTACTCCTAAATCATTATACGTTAATAAAGACGGTTTTTTGGCAATGTCAACGAAGCCAGGTAATCGCTCCACAATTAAATAGTTTTTCTTATTTTTTTTTTATAGTATTTCTTACTTCGCATCTCCGGTATCGCTGATACCGGAGATGCGATTTGATACTGCAACAATTTGATACTGTAACTAAAATAACAAAATTTTACCCAAAATTTCCAGCTGCTTTTCTGCACTCATACGAGAATTAACTACTTTTAATTTCATATAAACAAGGCCACAGCAACGCTGCCAAGAGAAACAATATCGGACGCAAATCACTTCCCGATCGGCCAATCTAAAAGCTAAAAAAACGAGAATTAACTGTAGTACAACACAAGTAAATCACGAATTACCGTGACATTGCTATGCATCACGCAGGCAGGCGAATCGCAGATTCGCAAGTGCCAGACGTCGCCGAGGCTTATTAATATACAACGCTTTAAGGATGAAAATTCTAGTGGAATATGCTGCTGCTGGCAACGGCAGTCGTAGCTTTTCAAACCGGGATCAAATTGAGACGGTTGACAATTGGCAAGGAGAGACTGCTTAGTTAGCCCAGGGCGTTTACAAGAATCGACTACGTAGGAGTATATGTATAACAGCAAAACGGTATAGAACCCGGCAT
>NW_026570507.1:0-68220 GCF_019649055.1 Paramacrobiotus metropolitanus | reverse complement strand
TAATCCTTTGAACAACCCTAGCGCACAAAAGGAAACTGCAGAACGTGAGATTGGAGCGCAGAGTCAAACTGGTAAAAAAAACTATAGAAAAGAGTAAAAAGGCTTTAACAATGTTATAAAGAGCTAACCGCCTTTCATTAAGTATCAGGTAACACTGAAAACAAAACTTAACAACAGTAAGTCAAATAGTTCCTTCGTCAATAAATAATACGTGTAATTTTGTAACAAAGAACGTCGCGAGGCCAGGTGGATCCAAGCGTATTCGTTCAAAGTAAGATCAGACGCGGCTCATAACAGATGGCTGGTTCTGATGATATTCCAGTGCAACATGCAATACGAGCCTTACTGGCAGCATTCAGCGGCAATACGCACAAACCTTCTTATAATCACTTTCACGTTTTGATAACGAACGGTATCAGCGCAGGTTCAGATGAGCGAGAAGGGATAGCTGCAGATTGCCCAAAGGTATGTTGTCAAAGCTGTTCAGATCCAGGTTATTCCATGCTGCTGTCTCATCCTGGTCTTCAGCGTCCACCACTCCATACCTGCAAAACTCGGTGTATGCATAAAGAGACGCAAATGGGATTTCTCTTTCGCAATGCGTTTATAAATCAAATAAATATAAAATAAGCGTGTATTCTAAGCATCGACTACGGATATTGCACCATTCGGCAGACTGCGCCTACAGTTGGAGGTATCGCCTTAAACCACTCCATTCGATTCCGTCGTGGCCCGTATTCTGCACTGCTCGCGCCTCGTGATCATGCCGGTTTCTTAGACGCTCCCGGACGGCGTTTTCGACGGGTGGACAGTAACGTTCCAACGCACGCTTAAAACACCGCAAACTTTCCTCGCATTCTTCGCTGCCAAACTGCAGAGTGGGAATAACTATTAGGAGTTCGTGCGGTTTAGCCCACTTCGTCAAATTTCGCACGTGAAAGGTGTACACCGGTAAGTTCAATATGGTGACACCAACCACTAGCTGGCGTATTCGTAGGCACCGACAGACCGTTAGTAGTCTTAGGTGCGGAAATATAGCTTTGCGAAATATACCATCTTCTTCATCGTACATAAGGAGTGGGCTAGTTTTCCAGCGCCACGCGGCACTGTTTGATGAAAATAGCGGAGAAAATTAGCTTTTTCCACTTGATAACTGCTGTTAGGCATTCCACTAGCGCGGTCCTGCAGTTTGTACGATGATCCATATGAAGAAGAGATAAAATTTTGGTTTTCCGGCTGACGGCGCGGTGTTGGAGGCATGCCAGACGGTAGCCTTCGGTACCCGGCTGCCCCGGCAGCGGAACTCCGATCCGCGTGAATTCGATGGTAACGTATGTGGCCGATGCTGGGTCAGGCAGTAAATGATTCCACAGAGTGTTCACTCTACAAGATGTAATGATTTAAATTATCGCTTCCCGTGACTAAGTAAAACAGTGTGGTTCCGGATTCCGCTTATCCATTTATTAAGTCTTTTCTACTCAAATTTGTTAGTGGAGAAATTTGACCAAGTAATGGAAACCACGTCGCATCTTGTGGCTACATATAGTTTGTTTCTAAAAATTCACCATTCATTGTTCACCATATACAGCTTACCGTTTGGCTGCCGCTTGCGAGTGGACATCTAAATACAGGAGAATTTCTGAGAGAATCTCCGGTGGCGTATCACACAGAAGCGGTTGATCTTTTTCTGCAACAAATCTTTTTCCTGTAAAAAATGTTTTCAGCGGTAAAAGCAGGGCTTACCGCTTACCTACGACGCGCAGAAGAACTGCATGACCTCCAGTTTTTGGACCATAGTGGTGTCGACGAATGCAATTCTTCATGGCCAACGAGATTTTTCTGGTGGTTTCGGACTTCCAGCAATTCGTGCGGCATACATGGATGCCGTTCTTGAACTCATGAAAACACCAAATATCCTGGATGAGAAACGTGATCGACGCGGCATCGATACGAACAAAAAGTTTATCCCATCGGTTGTAGGTCCTTCGTTCCTTAAAACATATATGTATGTTGAAGCACCGTGGAAGAATTGAAAAATTCGTCAAGCGGAAGATGATTAAATGCTAGTGCATGCTGATGCTGCAGTGATTACTGCAGGAGTCCAAAGAGATTTAGTAGCCACAACTGACAACTTACCAACCAACCATACGGAGCCGGGCCTTCCCGAAAACCTTCATCCAAAATCCCAGTTATGTGGTGCTCTTCAATATTAGCGAGGTACTTTAACTTCTTCGAGCGATAAACTATCTTCATGAAGGGATTCTCCTCGATTTTCTTAGGGCGCCGAAACAAATGAGTGTTATTTGTAGGCAGAAATCTTGTGATCTGCCAGTGATGGACGAAGTGAAACGCGTTTGGATCCGTGTACTCCAAAGAAACACAGCTCATGTACGATGACTTATCGTCACAGCTGTGCAATCGTTTTGCCGGGCGGAAAACATACGGTCCGCTGTTTTCCTCTCGGATAGCCACATATATACTGCATGGCAGCCCGTCATCATCTATCCCGAATCTCGGCTGGTACGTGTACACCCGGTCGGATGGTACCCACCACGGTGGAATTTTTGTGCAATCAAAATCAACAAAGACGTTATCGCCATCCACATCCTGAAGGTACGCCAGATAATATTCACCGCCAACGAGATTGACAATCACCGTGTTATTGATGTTAAAATGGCCACGCCGTCTAGCACAGGAAAAATATCTGTTAGCCTGGCTCATTGCTGATTCTCGGTCGTCATCGAAATCGTAAACGAAAAGCGTTTTCAGACATGAAATTTCAGCTTAAAAAACACAGAAAATTTTTACATTACCGAAGCATAAGCGAACGTAACATTAACACCGTCGACACTTGACCGCAAGCGTGCATATTACTTGAAAACCATCAGGAAAATGGCATAACTGATAACAAAACTGTTATTCCGAATACAGTCGTTTCGTAAGCATTTTTGGACATAAATCCGGTTTTGCTGGCAGCGCAATCGTGCGCTATCAAAGAAGCGTTCAAGCGACTGGTGTGATTAAGGAGGATTGGGTCGAAATTTCATCGCTGTGAGCCTGTGACCTCCCAAAAGCTAAAGAATGTTGCACAAACGGAGCTCTAGTTAGAACATCAGCGGTAAACTGCCGCTACAATGTCCACTTTTAATTCTTGCTTTTATTTTGCGAGTATGGATACCAAACTCAATGAAGTTTTCATTATCAATCATATTCATTCATGTGTATTCTGAATCTAAACATGTTTTACAGCGCATTTATAAAATTTTCGAGCGTAAACTGTCGGCATTGACTTTTACTGTCGAATGAAGTCTTCATGCTGTTTTTTTCTTGCCGCATACGCAATGGTTAGCTGAAGGTTAATAACTTTATAAGGGTTCATTCTGATGCACATCGGGGTAATCTGGACTGATGCAGGGCATCAGCGGTTACGTGGTACGAGTACTGAATCTAATCGGTTTTTATTGCGCCAAACACCAACTTCGTTGACTGCCGGCAGAGCGTGTCTATTTACGACCGCAGATGCGGAAAAAGAGAGTCAGATAAGACTGCATCGCATCCCTAAAAGGTTTAATTTTCTTGTTGATCCCACGTAGATCTGTACGATATGTGTGAAAGTGGAACCAACAAACCAACATTTATTTGCAAAACGGGTCTGTCAAAGATATAGCGGGGGAGTAAAATTTTATCGGGTCTATGTACTGTATTCCACGACGCCGTCGTGGAGTAGGTTATGGTGATGAGGGAAAATTCTGCCACGAATTTTGTTCTAACATATTGTTGACCAGCTTCTACATGTTTTGTGCTCTCTTCTCTTTCTTGCATAGGGCGCCCGCTGCTCGATCTTCCCGCTCAAATTCTGGCAAAACTTCAACAACTTCACTTTGGCCCCTTTGGCCCCTTTCACTTCACTTCACTTCCTTTTCTCTTGCTTTCGGATAACAATATAATATTTGTGTTGCGTATTTATTCGCTTATATGCGTGTTGATTAATTACAACTACACGAAAACATCACGAGACTTGTTCTGTGTTGTGATTGCTTTAATTATTTGTTTACTGCCGTCGATTTGCAGCATGTCACAAGCGTTTCCATCGTGCCTTATCTTCGCAAACACATTAGAGTTTGATAATCATTATTAAAGGAGAACAAATTGGATTGCGGAGCGTTTCACCATTCAACCATGTGCTCAATGCTTCTGACCCGAAGAAGTAAACACGTTTATATTACATAATACCATCCCACTACAAATCCGCAATAATTTCAGTTCATAGAATTTTATTACCATATGCGTATAATGAACGTAAAAGACAGTCACTAATAATTAATTTTTATTCATACCGCATATTATCACCATTTTATGCGTGCCTCGTTTTATGGAGATCGGCATGTGAGCATGGCATTGTTTGCAAACACCGATTTTGCCACGGTTGTCATGCGACTGTCAGACTGATAAGATTCTTTTCTGCTAATTATGACAATGTGCAATTAAGGAGCATAGAATAGGATGATATCACTGCTTTAAGATTTCCGGTGCCGTGTTACTGCAGCTCTACACATTAGTACATCGCAAATCGCAAATTTAGCTGGTTATTGCATCATTTACATTTACCAAGCCTGGATATTTATTTAAAGGGAATCGGTAATCTGTAGCAAAGTCATTAAAGTGTTAATTCAGCAACCGTTTGAGTACACTAGTCGCTAACAAACTAAACAGGAAGTTACGCCGTCCACTCTTATCGACAATCATTAGTAAAGTCCCATATCATACAACATGTCCTGTTGGGTACCACAAATTTCTGAGGGGATGAACATCTACCACATCCATCCGCCACCGTATGGCAGCGGTAACCGGCGAAAGTCATCCGTGTCGGACGACGAGCATGGCCCTAGTATCATGCCCAGGCTTTTCCGCAAAAGTATGGATGCCGGAAACGTTGACAATGAGAAAAGAAAGCGCTGGCCATACCGCATGTGGCATCGTCGTGCGTCTTCAATGTCGGAAGATAAACATGATGGACATGGAACTGCTGAACAGACCACAGATTCTGAGAACAACGGGCCACAAGTAAAATCCCAAAGGGACGTTGCCGATTCTTCGCCGGTAAAATACAGAGAAGAGTTCGCTTGCTTTATATATTGCCAATTAAGTAAAGCTTTATATTGGGCAGGTCTGCTTTATTAGTACTTGTTGAAAGTTTTGACGATCGTATTCTAATTACATTCATTCATACTCGTATATGAAGGCGTATATGAAAGGCGTTATCCCTGTCAATGTGATTTTGCAGGCTTCCCAGCCTAGTGCCGGAAAAGAACAGCGCTCTCGAGCTCATTCCGACCGTTAAAGTCGTAGTATGGCACTTTTAAAAAATTGTACAGAGTACACAATTTAACTGTACGACAATTTACCAAAGAAATCTGAAATTTTCTTTGACGATGGACTATTGCAGTCATTTTTTTCCGGCAATATCGATGGTTACTGTCCAAGGATACACACCACCTGGTCATCGAGAGTGCTGTACGCTGTATGGGGCAAGTTAGAGTTTAAAAGTATACTGGAGCAAGTGTAAATTATTTTCTACCAATATTCTGGATTATGGATATCGTCTTGTTGCATCGGGATTGCACTGTCTTTTACAGACAAATGTCAATAATTATTTATTTTTCGCGCGGGAACAATAATTATGTTGTTGCCCGGCTGGAGCTGCTTTTGCTTGTATCAATTATGCAAAGAGTGTGTTGACCTGAATAAAACGGAAAACTGTTGCGTACGGCGTCTGACTTCGCACAGAAAGTACTTGCAACGAAGCGGTAAACAAGAAATACCGGTATCACTCTAATCGTTCCATATATTACAGAGCGTGGACATAAATAACCTCATTACAGAAAGGGATCAGATGGATCGGCACCATTGTCAGATATGACACAGAAGCAGAGAGCAAAAAGGGAGCAAATATCTCTCCTTTATTGTTTAAGTAATAAAGCAACCAACAAAAACAACACAGAAAACCAATGCGGAAAAGCTGTGGTGAAAGTGGCTGCCAGCGAGCTCGGTGAAAATCGTCGTAATGCCGCGGCATGCAGCAGCTGAATCACAGCTGGTACCGCAAAGCATGGAATCGCTCGTAAGCGCTGGGCCACACCTCCAAAGTGCTGAGCGAACGCTGATTGGTCAGCGTAGACAAAGTATACGCTGAGTTATCAGCGTATATGAGCGGCACGGATGGCGTGGCCATACGCGTGCGGGCGACAGAGCAAGCCACTAGAGGTGTCAACCAACTCGTGTGAGCGGTCTCTGACATGCCTCTGGGCGGGAGTGTGAGCTCCTGCGAACACCGTCCCGACTCTGCCCCTGGCCAACCCGGTAGGGTGCCAGGATCCGATACCCGGTAGGGCCGGATGCCGCTTTGTCTCTTGCCCGGTAGGGCCGCTGCATCCAGACCCGCGGTGCATGCACCGAACGGCCGAAATCTGGAGGGCACTTTGTGTGTTGGAGGTTCCAGTGTGGTGGTTGATGAGGCTTCTTCGGTCGATGAAGTAAAAAAATAAAGTTTATAAGGCTCAAGTTAAACATCGAAATAAAAAGATCACAATTCCAATTGAGAATTAATGAAAGTAAGATCATAAGTAAGAGATCCCAAAGCCAATTCCTTTGGTTAGTAGGCTAAATGAGAACAACAATTTCTTTGGTTATAAGTCTAGAAAAAACCAGGTCTGGTTAAAAAAAACTAGACAAAAATACTTATTCCGAGTAGGCTTGTCCACACGGGTCCTAGTTAACGGTCCGCATAAATCCTGTAGGATTGGCCTGGTCTTGTGGATCTGGGGCGACGGTTCCCAGAGATGTCCACGGTGTCCAGTGCAGTAATTCAGCTGTGCGGAGTATGGAAGGCACGGTTGCTTTCGCAAGGACAGTTTGTCCCCTTCCTGATATGATGGACCAATCCCGGTTGGGTGATCCATGAGAGGTCCATAGGTATGGCCTCTGAACAGGAGTGGTGCTCCTGTAGTGGAGTGGACCAAGCCCGGTTGGACGGTCTGTTGAGGCTTGTGGATGCCTCTGGACAGGAGTGGTGCTCCATGTCAGATTTGGGATGACCAAATGATGCGATGGACCTGTCCCGTTAGGGTGGTCCATGCTTTGGTCTGACATGTCTCTGTTGGACCGACCCGTTAGGGTGGTCCATGTTCTGGCGGGAGTGAGATTCCTGTCGGATTCCTTCCAAGTGGCCAGATTGATGTGATGGACCGATCCCGTTTGGGCGGTCCTGGTTTGGCCCTGCATGCCGGTTTGGTCATGCGTCTCGGGCCAAAAATGCGCCAAGTCCAAGAGGGCCATAATGGAAAAATTTCTAAGTCCCATGACCGAAGTAGTGTGATGGACCAAACCCGTTGGGGCGGTCCAAACTCGGTCTCCGACATGCTCTGGGCGGGGCGTGTAGCTCCTGCGTGGCGAGATGTGTCTCTGGCTGTTGCGGGACATAAAGGTCCTGTATGGCCGACTTTGGCTCCCCGTTGTGGACTTAGTCGTTTTTCGGCAGGCCGCGTCGTTTGGCGGGCCAAAATGGACTTAGTCGTTTTTTCGACGGTCCACAATGGATGGCGGGCCATAATGGTGCGCCAAGGTAAATGGCGGGCCAAAGTTGCAGATTCGTTGAATCTGGTCCATCTCACTGGCCGTGGGCCATGAGTCAGCTACCATGTCCGATAGGCGAATGTCAGGTACCATGTCAGATATGCTTTTCTCCAGACCGTGGCCATGACGAAAATTAAGTGGCTCTGACGAAAACATCAGGTTAGCCTGGCCAAACTCCCAAAATTAAGTTGTGGGCGGCGGTAGGCGTTTACCACGGAGTATCCGGTCTGCTGACTAGGAAAATCTCCATTTGGCCTCTGGGCGGTGAGTTCTTCGGTTTTGGTTCCGGTAGGAGAATCTTTGATTTTGCCTCTGGGCGGTCCTCTGGGCCTCTGCCCCTATCACAGGCGTTGCATACAAAAGTGGGCGTACCACAACTTCTATGTGGCTCCCATTACTCACTGGTCCCAGTTGCGGGGTATGGCAACTAGACTCGTGAGCCGCATATGGGCCGTTAGACCTATAGCGGGCCTGGTCCAAACTCTATGGGCCAGGACTTGTCCATGGCTTACCGCAAACTCTATGCGGGCCGTCGCCGCCTTTTGGGCGCTGGATCTTTTCCATGCCGGGGAACTTAGCTCGCGCCAAGTTCGGTCCGGTGGACTCCGTCGGATGGTCTGGGATGGCCAGGCCAAATTCATGGTCCCAGCCGCTAAGCCAGAGCCAATCCGGGGAATCCGGTTAAGGGTCCAGGGATTTTGGTTCAGTAAGGTTGACGTTACATGGCGGTAGGCAAGGTTTGTTGGACGAGGGTAACAACCGTTGGATTGTACCCATGGTGGTGGTCAGGTCCGGTTCAGGCCAATGTCGGTCCCGGTTCAGGGCCGACATGCAGGAATGGCCGTTGGCCTATCCCTGCGCGTCTCCTTGGTTCTGGCGGTCGCCGGTCCCATCTGGGTTCAGTGGGTCGACGACAGTCTTTTCGTATTCCGCCATTTCCTGCTCGGTCGTGTTTTGTTGACCGGAGGCGCTGGTCGATTGGGCCTCTTGGCTGTGTTGGCCGGCCAGGGACTGGTTCTGTGAGGATGATGCCGCCGAACGCTGAGCGCGAAACTTCGTTGGAAGTTTCCTCGATGCCGTTCGGTTAACGAACGACGCGGCTGCGTCATCATGGTCCTTTGGATCGCTGTACAGGTAGTCTTTGGCGGCCATTAAAGGTATTCAGCGCGCTCTGGATTTTGACTCCTGCTTCGATCTCGTGAATCTGGTTTCCGAGCAGAGCCACGTGGGTGAGAAGTTGAGGGATGATCTTCCCCTGCCGGTAGGCAGTCTCAAGTTCCCAATGGCTTCTCAGATGGCCAAGTCTGGCCGCAAAGATACGGATGACCGTACCATTCCAAGTATAATGATAAGTACCCGTTGGGGCCTCTTCGTAACTCTCTGGTCTGCGCGGGATTCGCATTGCGGCCCGTGCTGCTGTGACCAGGAAGCTGGCGTTCGCGTCCGGTAGGACGAACTGAGCCAGGTACTTGACGACATCCAACTGGTCATCCCGGATGTGCAATTCGCACAAGTCATTCCAGTCCGGACGTGTAATGGGCTCTCCCAACAGGTTGACGTCCGTAGCGCACGATAGTGCGTTACTGCGGACGATCGGGTAGCCTTCACGGTTTGCAATGTGCTCGTCCATGTTGAAGGTGTGGGGCCAGTCTTTTCGCTGGAACTCCGTTTCGAGTCCGGACGACTTGACAAAGTTTCGCAAGTCCTGGATGATGGCGTCAATTTGGGCCCATTTGGTCCGTGGGTACGGATTGGCCTTCATGATGTAGTCCGTCATCTCCCGATGGGGACGTGGCCGGATGTTGACGCCTTGGTCGGCCGCATACTTGTATGGGTTGAAGTCTGCTGTAGTGGGGCTGACGTCAGATCAGGCCGGCGGGTCCGATGACGGCGGTGCGGGATCCGCGTCCATTGGGACATGGATGCTAATGTTCTGGGCCACTGAGCTGACAGTTCGCTCAGGCCGCTTAGTACTGGAAACGACCAGGCTTCCATCCTCATTCCGTTTTCCGGGCGAAGTCCGCGTTTGCGGCTGGCGCTCCTGAGGATGGCCACGGTTTTGTTGACCAATCTGGTCCTGGTTGCGAGTGTCGATGTAGTGGCGCAAGTCATCTGGCTGCCGCGGTAGCGGTGCCAATGGCGCTGGCGCGTGCTGTTGAGCACGTGCCGGGTCGTACTGGCCTTTTAAGGCATCTAAAAGTCCGCCTTGCATCAGCTGTTTGACCACGAGGTCCACCATCTGGCTATTGATGGTGGCCATGAACTGGTCGTATGTCGCAGAAGTTGACACCTCGTGCCCGTGGGGCCGAGTGCCTGGCGATGGCCGGCGCTGATGGGACTGGTCATGAGTTTTCGGGACGGCCGTTTGGCCGCGCCCTGATGAGCGGTCGGAACCCGTGTTACGGGACCGCATACGGTCAAAGTCACGTTCCGCCTTCTTATCCAGAGCCGTTTGGCTAAGGATTGGTGGTTGAGTTTCTGCGCTGCTCCAGCCGGGTTGTCTGTCGCCGCTACGATGCATATAGAGATCGTGGATCTCTATCTGTTCATGATCCCTCAGTAGGGGGATCAGGTGGCGTCCATCACGGCTGGTCATGTGGCAGTACGCGTCGAAGTTGCCTCTGACCACTTCCAAGTAGAAGCCGTAGGCTCTTTCTGCTTCATCACGGAACCCGGGTCGCAAGTGGTATGCGCAGGGGAAATACTCCCCTCGAGAGTTTTCCCTCCGGCCGGACACGTCCAAACTGTTGCGTCTGCAGTCCGCACATCCCGAGTCATACTTCTGCTGTGGAGTCAGTCCCATTCTCTGTACACTCGGTGGCCGGTTGGACGACCGAGTGGAAGATCTGCCGGACCGGGATTCCGGTCTTGAGTATGCGTGTGATCGGCCGCTTCGGTCGGAGTCGTCAGAGCGGTCGGTGCGTCGTCGTCCTTCCATGGTTCTGTGGGGACACTGTTGCGAGACCAATTACGCTACGATAGACTCCTACCTAGGGTTAGTTTAGCATTATAGGTTAGCTACTTCTAAGCTACCTGTGTCAGATGAGCAACCGATTCGTTAAAGTTAAAGTTAGTTAGTTAAGGTAGCAAACAAACAGCGTTGGCTGTGACTGCTATTAAAAGTTAAGCTAATTCTAAGCTTATTTTAAGTCATTCTGTCCAGCCTTATCAACCGTCTTATCCAATACGCCCGGTTGGAGCGTATTGGCCTTCTGCTTTTTGCTGGTTAAGCTTTTTTCTGATTTTTCTCGGCCCACAGTTATGCGGGTGAGAAGGTCTTTGTCTGCCTCATCATAAGCGACTTTGTCCTCTTCCAGGACCTGCTGGGCCGTAAGTGTTGCCTTCGGCTTTTTAGGCGACTTTGGCCTTTTTGGTTTTTCAGGCAGCCTCTGACTTGGTAGACTTGGCTTAGGTTCAGGCTTGTCAGGTGCGGCCGATGCTTTATCAGGTTCCGCAGGTACTGACTCTGGGTCAATGACGGCTAATGGCTGGTTCTGCAGTTTGGTTAAGGCTTGCGTCTCGAAGTCCGGTTTGGCCTTCCGAGGTCGGCCACGGCCACGTTTCGGGGCCAGGTCTTCAGGTTCTGGTTCTGGCCGTTTAAGGCCAGGTATCTTCAGAGACTTTTGCTGCTCTTCCACAATTTTCTTGGAAGGGCCCCTTCCGGGCTTTTGCTTCTTCAGCAGCTTCTCCAATTCGGTCGTAATTTGAGGGAGTCCTGCGCTTTGTTCCTTCTTGTGTGAGTCCTGCGCTTTATCCCGTCCCAACTCTGTCTGGTCTTTGCACCGTCCTGACTCTGTAGGTTCAGGTTCGGCGTCGCCGCCCTTCTTCTTGGTTGAACGGGTGATTCGGCGACTTGGGCCGTCCGGGTTGAGGTACGGCTTCAAGCGGTCGACACATACGGTGAGTTCTTCACCGGTGTCTCGCTCTCTAAGCCAGTAAGTGCTTGGCTTAGGAATTCCAAGTATGATGTAGATGCCCTCATACTTACTTGTTTGGATTGGTCGGGTCATCCACTATGTTCTTCAGGGTGACCAAGTCCCGTTTCTTGAACTCGGCCTGGGCCTTCTTTTCGTTATAGATGGCCGCATCCCGCAGGAACCCTTCTTCGATGCGTGTTTTCGCGATTTCATGCGCCCGGTTCAGGCGCTGCTGCATCCTCTTGACATAACGTTCGTTAGTCGTAAACGTTTCTGGGACGTTGGTCCCAGCGAGGACGTCTTGCGGTATGGTCATTTCCCGTCCATACAACATGTGGTATGGCGAGAATGCCGTGGTTGCGTGAACGGCACGGTTCATGCCGGAAATCACGTAAGGTAAGGCCCGGTGCCAACGATGTTCGTCGCCAGCTCCGCCAAAGCCGCGAATTCCGTCCCAGATCGTTTGCATCTGACGTTGGACTTGGCCTTGGCCCTCCGGGTGGTAAGCGGAACCGAACGTTTGTTCGATGCCGAAGATTTTCGCCACTTTGGCGAAGGATTTTGCCGTAAAATGCGTGCCCCGGTCGGAGTGCATTGTGTGTGGCATCCCATATTTGAGGACAACTTCCTCGACGAAGAACTTCTCAAACTCCTTGGCCGAGTTTGTTTTGGTCGGCCGGGCTATGGTGAACTTCGTCATCTGGTCGACCACTACGGCGATGTATCGGTACTTCTTGGTTTCCGTCACCGGTAATGGTCCTTTGAAATCGGCAAAAACGCGGTACCAAGGCGCAACAGCGTCGGTCGGCTGCAGCTTACCGTAGGTAGCTCGCCGCGGTACTTTGCCGAAGATACACGTCTGACATCGGTCGATGTAGTCGTGTATGTCGCTGCTCATACGGTCCCAGTAGTACCTAAGCTTGGCGGATTCAATGGTCTTGCGGTATCCAAAGTGGTTCCCTGTTTTTCCGTCATGGAGGACTGGATAATATTTTTCCGCATGAAGAGTGGAATGACAAGTCTCCGTTCGAGCTTGGCATTGATTTCGGTGAGTCGGTAGAGCACACCGTTATCCATCTGATAGTGTTCAGGTAGTTTGGACCTTTTGTCCATTTCGGACTGATGTTCCAACTCGTGGATTTTCTTGGCCATGGTTGGATCACGGTGTTGCATCCGTCGCAGTTCTTGCGCGGTGCGGTCCGTTACTTTTTCTGGACATGGCGGGACCACGGGGTCCGGTTCGTCCGGTTTGGGCGCCGGTACATTGATGACCCGTATGTCCGCCGTGCTGAATTCATTCCAATCGCTGATTGCGTTACAATCAGGAAGGAGAGGTTTCCCAATCATCTGTGGGATCCTCATCAGTAACCTGCAGGCTTCGCACCTTTATGACGCGGGCTGGAATCTCGTCTTTATAATCCTCGAAGTTCGGGAACTGGTCCAATTCTTGATGTGGGCCTTTATCATCGTCCCGTTCGAGTGGCCATCTGGACAGCGCGTCGGCGTTGTCGCAGAAAGTGCCTGGCTTATACTCAATGGTGATGTCCCTTCCCTGTAAGGCAAGGGCCCATCGAGTAAGACGAGGGTTGATGCCGGGCCGGTTAGACTCGCATCTGAGCAGGTTGGTCAGGGCTCTGTAGTCCGTCCTTACTGTGAATGGTCCGTGGTCGATGTAGTGCTTAAACTTTTGAACGGCCCAGACTACGGCTAAGCATTCCCATTCGGTCACGCCGTAGTTTTTCTCAGCTCAATGTAGGACACGACTCGCGTAGGCAATTGGCCTTGAGTCTTGGCTGAGTATGGCTCCGATGCCAGCGCCACTCGCATCACATTCGATGGTGGTCCGCTTGGTCGCATCGAATTTGGCCAAAATTGGGGCTTCCGTTAGGGCCTTCTTAATGTCATTGAACTCGGCGGTGTGGGCGTCTGTCCAGTCGTCCTTGACCGAACTTTCCTTCCGCAGGAGTTCGTACATCTTGGAAGTCTTCTGGGCGTAGCCCAGAATGAACTTCCGGTAGTAATTGGCGAGTCCAAGAAACGAGCGCAGTTGCCGCTCGGTCCTGGGCGGTTGTTTCTCGGCGATGGCCGCAACCTTCTCTGGGTCAGTGTGGACGCCATCCTTGCTGAGGATGTGTCCAAGGAATTGGAGTTTCTCCATTCCGAATTCGCACTTCGACGGTTTTATCGTGAATCTGGCATCCCTCAGGCAGATGAGCGTATTTCTAAACGCTTGCCTAAATTCGTCAAAAGTCTTGCCGAAGAATATCACGTCGTCGATGTATGCGAAGACGCCGCCTTTCTTGCGTGCTGGCGCCATAATCTTGTCCATGGTCATTTGGAATGTGGCTGGCCCGTTGCAGACGCCAAACGGCATTTGTTTGAACCGGTACATCCCTTCTGGTGTAACGAAGGTAGTGTAGTCCATGGACGCTGGGTCCATTGGGATTTGCCAGAATCCGGACTGACAATCTACCTTGCCGCAGTAGGCGTTGCCTGCACATTGATCCAGAAGTTCGTCTGGATTGGGCAATGGATAATTGTTCTTTTTGGTCACCGAGTCCAGCTTTATGTAGTTTATGCAGAACCGGGTGCCCATGGTTCCGTCGCCGTTTTTCTTCGAAGCGAGGATCACTGGGAAACTCCACGCTGCCATGGACGGTTCGATGACGCCTTGGTCCAGCATTTCCTGGACGTGCTTATTGATGAACTCGCGTCCCTGCCAACTCGTTCGGGTTGGGTTCGTTTTGATGGGTGCAGCGTCGCCAACTTCTATGACGTGGGTCACTCCCTTAACGTCGCCGTAGGGCTTTTTGGACGTGGGGAATTAGGCCCTGAGTTCCCATAAGTCGTGACGGAGTAGAGCGGTTTGCTCCTCGGTCAAGTGGTCGCCAGAATGTTCGTTGGCGATGTGAGCGCGGATTGCGCGTTCCACTTCTGGATCTTCCTCACCGGTTTGGAGGGAATTGATCCGGGCGAACTCTTCGTCCGTGGCCTCTTCATATGGTTCTACTCGGCCCATGTCCATACCCTTTCGGAGTATGTGGGTTTCCTTCGAGTAGTTCGAGACCAATATGGTGAAACTTCTGCCGTCATGCTGGACTGGTCCGTCAAGCATGGCCAGACTCCGTTTGGTGTCTTTGCGTTCCAAGATACATGAGTTTCTGCCTTGGGTCAACGGCGAAGTCGATATTGACTTGGACCGGTGTGATGGACTCCGGTGGGAGCTCCACTTTTACAGTTGCCCGGACCTTTGCATAGTCAGTTATGGTACGCTGTCTCTCTGGATTGTGTCCCGCCTCTTTTGGCCATGGTAGGGCGCTGGCGTTTGGTATGGACCAATCCACGCCGTCCTCTCTGATGTCTGGCTCATATATATCGCTATAATACATGTGGCCGATTCTTGCACCTTTACGGAGGACTTGGTCGCGTAGAGACTTTTTCTGGATCTGGATCCATGCGTACTCGTCCTGACGTGTTTCTACCTCCGCCTCGACCGGTAGGAGTCGGCGGTGTGGTCGTCATAACGAGTTGAAGTGGACCGGGCGCTTTGGATTCATGGTTCTGTATGTGCGGACCTTTACCCAGCAGGTTGAGTAGGCTGGTATGGTGTACCGCTTATGGACGAAGACGACTTCTTTTTCTTCTTTAAGGCCGTCCATTTGCCGCTGCAGCCTGGTTCGGCGAACGGTTGGTGCTTCGGCCCGAAGTTGGCGAATGGTTGGGTCGTCTTCATCATCACTGGACTCCTCCGATGATTGGTTGTCGGAGTCAGTGTCCGGTGAGTCACTCGAGCTTTGGACGTCCGAGTCGGTAGACTCGGGTTTGTCGTCCTGCTCTGACTGTGGCTCGCCTTTGTCCTCGTTAGAGGTTGGCTCGCCGCCGGTCACCGTTGGTGCCGGTTCAGTCACGAGATCCGATTCTCGGTTCTCTGGCGACTCGGTTTCGGCTTCCTGGTTCTCAGGTCCGTCCGAGTCAGCCAATGTGGTTGGACGATCCCCGTTAGGGAGTGGTGAGGCTGGTCGGCCTCCTGTCCACCGCTGAGCAGCACGGGTCTGTATGGCCCGTATTACCGCTTCAACGCCGTCTCCACATAGAATGCAAGTCAGTTGGACTTCCTCTGATGAAGGGTCCTGCGTTTGGCTGGTGTCCCTCCTATAGCCTCCCTGTTCCGGGTGTGGGCCATCATTGAAGCGCACTCTTGTCGCAATGTGCGGTGCAGCTTCTGGCAATGGTGCCGGTATGGTCCTGACGTTGGTCACGGACAAGTCATACCTTGGCCATATGCTGGCGGTTACATCAGTATGTCGGGCCATATTCTTGTGAAGTTTTATAATTTCGTCGAAGAGGTCCGGGCACATCCGTTGGAGTGCCTTCGGCGTTTCCATGTGGTACTCTTTGTATTCCCACAGCAGGGCTGGACGTTCATCCTCCCATAATGATCCCTCTTCGAGGAGTTTGTCCATTTCTTGGGCAAACGGTCCGTATTCTGCGGCTATTTGCGGCCACGTTGGTGACACGCCTTTTTCTTCAAGCCAGCCCTGTTCTAGGGCAAGGAGTCGGTCAGCGCGGTACTGGAGGAAGTTTCGTACTCCAATGAACCATGTCTTGTATCGCTGGACTAGTTTCTCCTTAGTTTCTCTGTCAGGCACCGGTCGTTGGGCCGGTGCCTCTGGTATCGGGATAGTCTTTACTATCCCGTGATTTGGCTTGAGTATGCCAGAGCGGAGTTGTTTCATGTAGCGCTCAATGGCGTTACGGACGCGCAGTTCCCAGACAAGGCTATCAATGGTATCCAGGCATTCCGAACAGGTGGAAGCTCGGACAGTCGTGTCGCGAAGCAGATTTATCCTCACTTCATTGTCGGATCCCGGTGCCTCTGGTATCGGGATACACTTTACCGCTTCCCAAACGATTTCTTCGTTTGGCTTCAGGATGAAGGTGAACTTGGAGTGAAGGTAATCACATCCAAGTAAAACTTGCACGTCCGATGTCGTCGGTTGGACGAAGAACGTGTGGTGGCTCTTGTATCCCTGCAATGTCACCGGTACGGTGCAGCAATGGGAGACCACGAAAGCGGTTTGGCCGGCAACACCAAGGATTTTGGTGTTCCGTCCTAATGGCTCAGTTTTGATGCCATTGGCGGTGCAGAATTGCTGGTTAATGAGGGAAGTCTCCGCTCCAGTGTCCAGCATTGCGAGCGTGTGGACTGGTCCAATTTGGACCGATTGTGTCCAGGCTCGGACAGTCTTCGGTTTGCGATTTTCATCAAGACCAACTGTCACTTCCCGCATCACCGGTATAATGGGGATTAGCAACACTGGTCCTGGGTCATTAGAAGCATCCATGGGTGTTGGGAGCTTCTGTTGAGCGGACTCTTCCCGTTGTGGCGCTGCCGTTTCTTTTAAGGTGGAAAACGCAACAGTTCCTGGGATTTTTGTAGAAGTCCGTGAGTTGTTAATGGTCCGCGCTGTTGGTGCGGATCCGAGGGGTCGTCCACCGGTCTGGGGCCAGCAGGTTCGGGGACTTGACGCCTCAAGAGGTTCGGCTGTCCACTTCTCTGGTGGATCAACCTCACTGTCCGTATTTTGTACGGACCATCCCTCCGGTGCACTGTCAGATGGGGATGATTTTGACGCCGATCTGGGGTACGTCATGTTCGTGGTGCGACGTCTCGCTGTTCCACGTGATCGGTTTACCTGGACAATAGTCCCGGCTCCGAAAAACGACTTGGCCGCTGGTTGGACGGCTGTCGGTTTGGCCTCAACTCTAGGGCCAAACAATCCAGGCGCGAACTCTACGCGTCCTGGCATGGCAGCAACTCTAGGGCCATGTGGCTTAGTCGCCGGATGGGCGGTAAACCTGGATCCGCCGGCGGCTGGTTTGGCGGCCGGTTCCGGATCCGGGATTAATTGAGCAGGGGGGTTAGTTATATCCGGCGGTTTTGGTTCCGGTAATAGGTCAGGTGAGTTGCCGTTACTCCCTGACATTAGGCGTTTACCGCAGTTGGGTTGGCCCGGTTAGAGCCACTGCCATTGCCTTTGGGCTTCAACTGCTGATCGGTCAGCGGTGGTAAGGCGGTCCTTTCGGTCGCGGGTGTTTGAAATCCGCGTGGCCCGCCGCCGCTTTGACGGTTTCCGCCACCGGACCCACTTCCACCAGACCCCTCGGTGGACGATCTGCGCTTGCCGTTCCCCCCGGTACCACGTTGTGGTCGGGCTCTGGGTGGCACCAGGCCGAAACGGTTGGGATTTTGTGCCCCTGTCGGGTGTCCCTTCATGTACCGCTCGCGCCAATCCAGGACCCAATTCCGGTTGGGATTGTCCTGGAGGTTCCGGTTGGCGTAGCCGCATTCGCTGGTGTTGTTGTTTCCCAAGAGACAAAAGTTGCACGTTATGGCTTTGTCCCTGGCCTACCTTTCGAACATCCGTTCGATGCGAAAGGTGTTTCGCCCCGCCCCGCCGCGCCGCGCATTGAGTAGTTTTTACCCAATGGCTTCTTCTAATCATTGGTTTGGCGCCCGTCCATAGGACTGAACAATCTCCGTTGGAGTTGTTCATGGCTGGTGTATGGCGTCACCTTGGCCAAGGCGCTTTCAATCTGGCCCATGGTATTGGGACTTAAAAAATTTTTGGTCTTGGTCTTTGAGTCAGGAACGGAACGTTGGCTCTGGTCTGGATCGCGGGTCGATGCTGGTCAGGTGAGCTACAGTTCAGGTTTAGCGTTAGCTTCCTATGGCCCTATGTTACGTTACTGACCAGTGTGACGTCACGTACTTAGTTTTCTTGCGATAAGCTCTACGTCACGAGTGGCGTGCCGTGAGCAAAAGTGAAAAAACAATATGACTCACTACGAGTCTTATAGCATTGGGAAGTTTCCCGTTTACGCTGATTGGTCGAAAATTAAACCACTCTGACGTCACGCGACTTTTCGCGAAATTTCTGGCTGGACAAAATGGCGGTTATTTTCGCCGAAAAAATTGAGGAAAAATCGGGGAAAATTTTCTCGAGAGTAAAACTACACGATTCTGGTGCAGAATTTCACGAGGAATCCGAAAATGCAAGTTCTATGCAAATTTGTTGAAAGGTTCAAAAGTTATTGAATTTTAAAGGTTTTGTTGTACGGAAAACCCCGAATTTTTCGAAAGTTCTTCAAAACCTACGACGCCATAGCAAGTCTTACCGGTCGGTTTATCGTCCAGACAGCGCTGCTCCGTCGTCCACTTCACCCTCTTCTACCGTGAGGGCCGCAGCGTACCCGATAGGGTGCAATGGTTTGGTCAGCGACGTACCCAACTCAGTTTTTGAGCGGGGAGCCAAAGCTGCGGGGGGCCTACTTATAGGCCGCGACCCGTATGATTAATCCGTCGCGTAGCAGACTTCCAGTGAAGTCTGGATGTTGCAGGAAGATGAGGTCGCAGGCGTTGGTCTACTTTTAGACGCAACGTGCTGGTCTACTTTCAGACGCAGCGTAGTTCGACCGAAATGATGCCTCCACTGGGGTTCAGAGATCCGTCGGAAAGAAAACCGAACGATACTGCTACCATGTCAGATATGACACAGAAGCAGAGAGCAAAAAGGGAGCAAATATCTCTCCTTTATTGTGAAGCAATAAAGCAACCAACAAAAACAACACAGAAAACCAATGCGGAAAAGCTGTGGTGAAAGTGGCTGCCAGCGAGCTCGGTGAAAATCGTCGTAATGCCGCGGCATGCAGCAGCTGAATCACAGCTGGTACCGCAAAGCATGGAATCGCTCGTAAGCGCTGGGCCACACCTCCAAAGTGCTGAGCGAACGCTGATTGGTCAGCGTAGACAAAGTATACGCTGAGTTATCAGCGTATATGAGCGGCACGGATGGCGTGGCCATACGCGTGCGGGCGACAGAGCAAGCCACTACAGGTGTCAACCAACTCGTGTGAGCGGTCTCTGACACCATGCAATAGCGTTATGACCGGTAATTCAAAATGCAGTTATTTTAAAAGAAGATATTAATCGGCCGAACGTGTATAGTAAAGGATTCTCGTTAATGCCAATGTAAAGATGTTGTGTTGTACGAATGTTGTACCTGGCAACTGGCGTAGTTAATGTACATACGCAGTTGCGTTGTTGATGTTTTAGTCTGCTAAGGCGCAGCTCCTAAGCTGCTAATAAGCTGAAAGTATTAGCGCTCAGTAAATACGTCACACTTCCTTGTCCACAACTTTTATGGCGCTTCAAAACACGTACTTCTCGGGCGGACTACGCCCTGGGTACTTTAATTTGGGCCATGCAAATCTCGCTAATTCACGATAACTTCACATTTGCATTTAATTAAAAATCAAAATTGAAGTCAAAATGCAGTTATTTTAAAAGAAGATATTAATCGGCCGAACGAATATGGAATCCGAATAATGTATTTGATTCATGTAAGAAAACACAGTTCTGGTAAAGTAATCAGAAATCTGAAGTCGCTTGCAACTGCAGAGTGTGTGCGCTCTGGAATCTCCTGCTACCGGCTCCATTTGCCGCCCAGTGTATAAAAAGTGCTGCGAAAAGTCAACTACGGCATCGCAATGATCAACCGCGCGAAAGACGGCCTGGATCTTTACCATGCCTGTGTGCAGCCACATCTGGATTACGGGTCAGATACGTGGTCGCCGGCGGCCGGCATCTTCGGCTTTACGCAAGAAATTAGATAGGGCACAGCGGAAAGCACTGCGGGCGATTTCTGATTACAAGGAGCGGGTTACACCCGAGCTGTATCAGAAACTGCGCATCCTGCCGGTGTACGACCGTTGGAAGCAGTCTGAAGCGGTCTGGCTGTATAAGATCTACAACCACGAAGCATACCAACCACCGCGGTATATGGTCGGGATGATCGACTTCACGGATCTGGGAATGCTGTACAACCTGCGGAACCCAACGAGAATTGCAGCCAGAGCGAAGAAAAAGATCGGAGAAGGCACACTGGCCATGCGACTAAGGAACATCTTTGAGCGCATAAAAAAGTTAACATGCAGATACTCAGTGTTGATGGTGTGGGATTTTTTAAATTTGCTCTCCGAACTGTTGATCTGTCTTAAAATTGTTTTTGTTTAGTTATATTTTGTTGCCGACCAGACGTTGAAGTCCCGTTTAGCGGGTTGTCTGCTCTTGATGTAATAATAATAATAATAATAAAATAATAAACATCGACTATACAAATGTGAGCCCCGAATGGACATGGCGCAACGAAACAGAGGCTTACCACATAGCGCGCCTACTTCACCGATGCGTCCATAAAACTACACACGCTTTGGCTGTAAGCAACTTTTTCCGCCGCTGAGCGGATCTCAATTGTGTTCTCCACGGGATGGATTGATGCAGAAGTGCTCCGCCCTAAAGGAACGCTTCCTTTGTTCGTCCTTAAGAGTATGCGCGTGCCCGCAGCTCGCCCGTATCCTCGAGATAGGACTAATCCTGATGATCCCAACTTAAGCTGCATGATCTTCTACGCGCTACATTTCACCGAAATCTGTACGCGGTTGGTCATCCGGAACTACACGGTAGACTTTGCGCAGTATGTCGGTCCGCAATTCCGTTATCCGATGCCCGGATTCACCTACGCAACGGACGCTTTTAATTTGATGGTCACCATCCCCTCGATGACCTTTACGAGTTCGCAATAAAGCCGAGAGACTGTGGTGTTTGCGAGAGTTTAAGGAGGAACTGGAGACCTGTTGTCCTGCGGTTGAGTCTGCAGCAGAAATCTGGTGGAAGAACAAACACGCCGGATGGATGGAAACTCAGCCGTATTCTAATTTGCAGTGGATGGAGCTGCGCAAGTTGCTGAACTTGTAAGTATCGAAATACGACTATATTTATCTCGTATTTTCGTAATTGTTTGCGATAACCAAACCATCTTACAAACATGTTAACGTTCTAATATTATAAATGATATGGTTGAATTATGTTTTTTCAGCTATGATCCCGATGTTTCTGAGCATTGGGACGCTAGAGATTTTGATGTGATTCTGGGTAGTCTGCAGCTGAGTATGCTTTCCCGCCATTATGGCGGTACATGAACCGTGGTTTAGCAATCGATGCAATTGCCAGTCTATCTGTAAAGCTACCCGTACTGCAAGCATCCGCAGTCCTGTTGAAGTGAAATCGATTTGGTTTCCGTTGGAGTTGGAATTTGTTCTGTTATTCAAAGATACACAAGATAGCAGCGGTTCTACATTAAACTGCATTAACTCCAAACTTCTTTCCGGGACGGCCGGCTTTCTGTTACGTACTAATCTCTTGATTTCGAACGATTCCTATTCTGATTTGTTTTCAAGCTTCGGAAAGCACTCCAGTCCTGCCTTGCGGTCTGTAATAAAATGATGGCAGTGCCAACAAGCATAAAGCCGTTGTTGATGTTGGGGAACTATAAGGTCATCGCAACCCACTAAACTGAAAGTGCCTGCTGACCGTCGGTACTGCAGCCAAGATTGTTTGCCGTCGCTGATCACAGCTAGGCAGACCGACCGTTTCCCATCCGGCAACTAACTTCATAGCTTTTGGGATAGAGTGAGGCACCCACGGCGCTTTCCGGTGAAAATTGGAAAATGGGTCAGAATGACTGAGTTGACGAGAATTTCACTATACCTGGTGTTTATTAAGGCTTCATACAAAAAACAGCAGGTATAATATATTTGCAGATTGTGTTTGATGATGATATAGCGCTCTATTCCACTATCCGCGTCTATTTTAAGTGCTTGCAGAAGAATGATGCAACAGCGATTACTTTCCTTTTCTTCGCTTCTCGTGTTGTCTCCACGTC
This sequence comes from Paramacrobiotus metropolitanus, assembly GCF_019649055.1. Taxonomy (NCBI): domain Eukaryota; kingdom Metazoa; phylum Tardigrada; class Eutardigrada; order Parachela; family Macrobiotidae; genus Paramacrobiotus; species Paramacrobiotus metropolitanus. The sequence goes on along the minus strand of NW_026570507.1, from coordinate 45,887 downwards.
CGATACGCAGGTGTTATAATAATATGATTCTGTAATCATGAATGGAGGCAACACTCTACAGAATACGCTTATCTACAGTCTTTACAACCTTTGATCGAGGCCTGTTAACAACTTCAGGTGAGATAGTATCAAATATACGTATCTGCCTCTGAAAAGATCTTAGAGAAGAGACTGCCGCGAGCAGTCCACTCTAAGCTTCGTGCCAGTCTATCAAAAGGACGGTGCACAAAGAACACAACTGTCAATCATTCCGACTGGACTGCTATAAAGCAGTTGGCTGTCTCCCTGTCTTTCCCTATTGTAGTTGGATAATAAAGTTGCTAAGGTGCAGGCATCCTTGGACTGAGTAACCGGGTGGCACTGCAAGCCTATTTAGATCGAAGTTTATTGTACGTTACTGCAAGGTTATGTGTACATCCATCTCTAACTTAGTGTACACAGCCCACAGGTAATCAAACATAAAACGGCATTTTTATAGAAATGTTCTAATGGCGTTCCTGAACTCATATTTCTGGCGGGGACAGCGTCTTGGTTATTTTAATCTCGCCAACGTAGTCCTGGTCAATTTGGTGGGTGAGGATTATTATCTGGGATTCCTTCAAGACGTCGACGGCGACCAAGTTTTTGTCGATTTCGACTGCACAACTATCGCCCCGTGGTGGGTGTCCGTGGATCGCGTGTGGAGGCGGTCCCACTTCCGCCATGATTACATCAATGAGAACGGCCCAATGGATGTGCATGTGGCTGTGCGCAGTACGAAGAATGGGCCGTACATTTTCCGGCCTGGAAAACTTGTGCAAAATTGTAGCCAGTTGAACATGTATCCCACGTGTGTCACGATGGATTCAGGCGATAAGGAGATCTTCCACGTTGTACATCACTGGCAAGTTGTCGACCATCTCCCACAATCTCCAGACAATTTTGTTAGTGAAATTAGGAAAATTACTTTACCTGTGGAAACTGTGCAATACGCCGCCATCGATGAATATCGGATCAATCACATGCTGGACATGGTTTTTCGGAATGGCATACGATTTGATTCGTGGCGGAGCCCGGATTGTCTGTTTGTCAAGATCGAAACAAATGCAGTTCGGTTTGTAATCTTGAATATTCCGTGTGTGCACATTGGGATAAATGGCTCTTATGAGCTTTGTCCTAAGGATAATTTCTGTTGGGCGGAAAACACTATGGAGAAAATTTTTGTGGGAGTGGAAAAATATTTGCTTTGTTACTGCGGCAAGCCGGAGCTGCGCTTGTGGTCACTAAAGATGTCAACAGCCGGTAAGCTTCTTTAATTAAGCAGCAACCATGCACGAAGCCAAAGATTCCTTCATAATTCAAATCTGCTTTGAAACTGTGTGTAGAAAAAGTTTTATTTCTTTCTGTAAAAACCAAGCTCGAGAATTAGAAGTGAGAAGTTAAGCAAACCGAAAAAGTACCGGCTATTTTACTTGTACAAGCTTGTCCGGTAATTTCTGCCGGTTCAAAACAGTGAAATACACAAATTTGCGTGTTACGCCAAACGTAGTGTAGTGGCAATCGCTATAGCGCAAACTTCGCGCTTAATATGTGCTATCTGTACCTTTACGACAGAAATTACCGGACAAGCTTGTATACCTTGCTTTGTGAATCCTCTTGCATACCACATGTTTGTTTACCTTAATAAGGTTGTATGTAATTCGTTCTATAAACATATCGCTTATGAATATTATAAAAACCAAAGGATTTGCACATGTTAAATTGAGAAACGGAAACTAGAAGTTTACAGAATTGTTCGTGATGGTGTCGTAGTACGGGTCATTAGTAGAACGTCGTGGAGTAACGTGAATTAAAACCTATTATTTAGCAATGGTGACTTAAAAATGCGGGCTAAAAACTTCATGTTAATTCAGCTTAATATTTCGGAAAAGAAAATTTTTCGCCAATTTTTCCAGTGGACGATCGCGTGTTTAATGACATGCCACCGGAAGTACTCTCAGAAGTCCTGCATTCACTGGATCTGCGTTCACAACTTATTGCTAGAAGGTGAGTTTCCAGTCTCGACGTATATCGATTGTTCTATCACAGACAAATAATAACTTTTTAGCTTGTTAATTTCTTACGGCTCTGACAGTGATTATGACGCCAGCCTAAGAGTGTTTGAACACCGAGAAATTTTGTGGTACACTTGACATATAAATATATTTATGTACCAGATAGAACTTTCGCAATGTCTGCAGGATTTTAACGTTATTGGGAATTACAGAGTCTGCGCGCTATGGAATCTTCTGTTGCCGGATCCAACAATTGCCAACTGCGTTACCATCGACTTTGCAAATCTTACCACTCAATGGACATGTCGCAACGAAACCGAAGGGTACCACATAGCGAGAATGCTGCACCGAAGTGTTCATAAAACCACCCACACACTGGCTTTAAGCAACCTTTTCCATCGCTGTGCTGACCTACGACTATTCTCTACGGTGTGGCTTGTTGTGGAACTGCTGCGCATGAAGGCGACCCTTCCATTAATCGTTTTGAAGGACACGCGAGTGCCCGCTGCTCGTCTGTTTCCCCGAGACAACAACAATCCTGACGATCGCAACTTAAGTTCCATGCATTTCCATGCGCTGCATTTAGGCGAAGTCTGCCGACGATTGGTCATTAAGAACTACACGGTAGACTTTGCACAGTATCATGGTCCGGAATTCAAACATCCGATGCCCGGATTCAGGAAGACAACGCAAGATTTCAATTTCATGATTACTATCCCCTCGATGACCTGGACGGATCTGCATAGTACAGCCGAAAAACTGCGGTGCTTGCAAGATTTTAAACGAACACTGGAGGCCTGCTGTTCTCCAGTGGAACCTGGATTAAGAATATGGTGCAAAAACACTCATTCCACATGGGTGCGGACTGTTCCGTATACTGAATTTCAGTGGATTGAATTGCGGCAAATGCTTAACTTGTACGTACCAATGCAGTTTTCGCTCAATCTAGGAATGCCAAATACAGTACCTCCTAGTTTTATCTGTAATAGTTTGCTAGTTACAATTTATGACATTGTGGTCCTTCTGTCGGACTAACAAGTGACCGGCAAACCCCCCCCCCCCCTGACCCGGGATATTTTGCTTGCGAGTTCCCGCCCACCGTCATAGCCAACGTTAGATTTCATAGACCTACAGGGAAAAGTGAGTTTTCAAATACTGTTACCAGCGATACTGAAGAACTACTGAACCAGAAGACATACTCGGAAAAACGCTCATAGTTCGGCATGGGGCAAATAGGGTGTGATTAGAGATGCAAAGCAGACGGGACATAATTCCCGCAGTGACTAAATAGGTCTTCGTTCTTTTAGACAACGATGTCCGACACTCGACACGCATCTCTAGTACAGAAATAGCGACTCTTTGGCCGTACATCTCGTTCAACGTTCCGGCAAAAATGTTCCCCGTGTAGGACACGAGCTCATCATTACGACATAAAAGTTACTTTTTTACAACTACTCTGTATTCTGAAGTCTTCCCTCTTAGTAGCACCTTGGTAACGCTGGAAAGACTTTCGGAAAGGTCACTTCAGGCAATTGTGGCAGAAAAGACAGCTTTCTCTGGAAGGGATATTTTGCCGGTTTGACCAAGAATCCATTATCTGTGGCAGAAAAGAAATAGTTTCGGAATTTTATAGTGTATCGAAAACATTGGGGAATATTTGCATTTTTCAGCTACGGACCATGTGTTAATTCCAAACTTCCTGCGGATTGGGACATAACAAATTTGGATGGCGTAAGCCTGGGAAATTTGCAGCTGACCATGCTTGCTTACCATTATCCTGCTGGGCCTGCGACGACTTAACAGTGAAACCACCCGTTAACTGCCTGCATAACATGTTTCGCCAGATTATTTTTACGCATGTCCTTAATTTCCTTCCGATATGTTTGACTTTTTTTAAAGCTTAGTGTGCAAACGTCAAGAAAATGGAACCAACAGAGAATTTCGTGCAGATGTTATTTGCTTCGTTGAGTGACGACGCTGTCAAACTGGCCGCATAATTGACAATTGTTTTGATTGCGGAATGATTTTTTGACATAATCTTCGAAACACGCCACCACAAAATAACGGCATAAAAATAAACACATTATACCGTAACAAAATTTTTGTTGTTGTTGGCATAAACTGTAACCTTGGTATAAAATACTTACAAAAATATCGTAGAAATTAGAATCTAGTGTTATGCAAGAATCAGCACCTATTTGTAGTGTGAGTATATAGTCAATTTGATCAAGTCGGCAAGACAGCGTTATACATTTCTTCCACCTGGGCTTGGGGAAGATGCAGCTCTTTGGCAATCTGCGCGGGCTTCTCGCCCTTTGCCTTGGCGGCTTGGACCTTCTTTAAGTTGGCCTTATATGCTGCCACTTGCTGGACTGTCTATATAGTCAGAAAACGGTTATTATAATAAAACAGCCGAAGCAGAATGTGACAAAAGTGTGTTTCGAAAAATTGTGGTAAATTTTAAATACGTATGCAGCCTTCGTTGCGACTGTGTATAATACACGTACTCGTACATAATATCACTGACACCGAGTGCCTGGCATAATATTGTAGCGATAGTATTTGTACGAACGATAAGACCACCCAGTTATGATTCATTCCATCGCGTTATGAATTGTGTCCACTTTACCGGCTAGTTTCCTTTCTCATGAATTTCTAGAATTCAGTCTGGACACTCGCTTGCTACAGCTTGCATCTACTTGTGTTTCTCTTGCCGAAACCCTTGCTTACAACCTTGCTCCGTTTCTTGAACGCCTTGTCATTAAACATGCCTTGAGTTCCGTTGTTGCGTTTGACCGCTTGGGATGAACTAGCGTCATCCCAATCGGAGCCACCTGTGTAATTGAGTAACATCAGCAGTAGCGTCTTCGGCCAGCATCGTTGCCGGCCGTGCTACCTTTCATCCTAACAGCCGACAGATCGTGGTACGGTGGATTAACCAACCCACTAGAACAGCAGCCAGATAGGCTGTTGTTACAATATTATAGAAGTATCGCATTTGATGCGGCAGGAACGCAAACGTTAATTAGTAATGATGAAGGATAGGTGAACGTTTACAAGTGCTCGCTTACTATATGGCTGCCTCCTGGTCCTCCAGGTGGGCCGTTGGGAGCATTGCTTCGGCGTCAGCGATCTGTAATGTAATAGATTAATAAATTTGTGATGTCTCTGTTTACTATTCACAATTCTTCAAGTACTATGCATAAGAAAGGAAATAAATCGACTAAAATAAAACACTAGACTATGGAAACTGATGTTGATTAGATAAACGCACCACAAGAGCCGCAACCACAATGAGAAGAACAAAGCATTTAAGCGATTCATGGTTTCCAGCTGAACTCAAACACCAATGAAAATTGTGAGAGAATTGTTACAGCAAACTGAAGAATAATTTTATAGTCAACATTGCAACAATGTTGCTGCTTTTATAGCAATGGCAATTATCGTTTGTTGCTGATTGTTTTGTTTTTGACCAGTTGCGGTTTCTTAGATTTGTGCACTACGAGAAATTTCCGAACGTTCCATTCATAACTCAGTACGACAGCCGTTGTTGTTTCACGGTAAAAATTGCTCGCAACTAGCTGTAACCGCAAAACCGGTTTCTGTAGAATGTCGAATAATATGCCACAGATGGTTCAGCGCGTGGCACCGCTCAGATTCATAATACACACTTCTACGTATTTTTTTTAACCGAGACAAAACAACAGAATGATTTAGCATCTGAACAACGATACCGCAAAACATACTTGCAAAATAACAAATATTTTCATGCACGCAACAAGTTCTAATTAACCACTGTGATTTGTGTTTAATGCAATGCTTCCTGTAACCGATAAATGGGGGATAGACAAGCCGATAAAAAACAGCGTAAGACAATCAAAATGCCTGTTAATGCCGGTAATATATTCCGGTATCGAGAAGAAACGAAATCGGGCGATTTACAAAATCATTCTCACACAATTCCGTGCTCGACTACAAAATGAGAAGCTATACATAATTAGACAGGCTGCTGTTTAAGACACAGAAAATTGTGCATCGTATAATTACAGCGTTGACAGAAAACCCAGTGTGGCATTCAATTTACTCCAGTTCGCAGAATAGAGTCCAGAACCTTAACTGCTGCGCAACTACGAGTAAATACTTGAAGCGTAAGATAGCTGCACTCTCTGCACCATACTGGAGACGAACGGGTGCACCTGAAATTGCTGTCCAGGTAGTCTCTGGTCCGCTGGAGCTTGGCATTTCTGTACAAACTGCTGCGCGGCGTCTGGGATTTCCGGAATACCGGTGACCCTGGAAATGGCCTTAAACTGCTTCAGCTTATACAGGTGGTTAATGAATTCCGTTTCATCTCTCTGAGGGGTCCTTCCAAAACGGTACTCGTGCTCTTGCTTATTTCCGTATTCCCAAACAGGTGGCACTCCCGTTTACATTTCGATAATAGTGCAGCCCAGACTAAACACGTCAACAAAGCTGATGTTTTTATACCAATGGCAGTTACCGGGTCCTTGTTATTTGTTTTGTCTTTTGGTCAGTCGCGCTTTCGCAAATTTTTTCTCTCCGAGAAATTGCCGAATGATCGCTTCATAACTCATGACAGTGGTTTTTGTTTGGCGAGTAAAAACTGCTCGCAAGCGGTTATAACAGCAGAACTGGTTTCTGTAGAACTCCCCCTAATATGCAACAGGTTATGGTCTACAGAATGATAAGACGTGATCGGACCGCTTAACATTTACTACTCGGGTAGTACACATTACTTTCCAAAGATAATAACAGAACGTAATAACAGAATGATTTAACATTCTAGCAACCCTGTCGCAAAATATAATTACATAAATGTTTTTGTTTATGCATCCAGTTATAAAATAGGTGTTCTTTATTACTTTTACGTCGCGACATAACAGTCACGAGTCAAATCACTACGCCAGCATTACCCACTCAAGAATTAAAAAACCGTAGATCGAACCAGTTATAATATATTATGCAATTTGATACTGCAGTTTATGTGCAAGTCAATGCTTCCTGTAACTAATCATTAGGTTGACTTCAATTTATTGACAATTTATCGACAAGTTTTGTTTAGTTTGACTGGTTTATTTCTAATGCATTCTGGAATGTAAACTACTGGCGTGTATTCGATCTACGGTTTTGAAAGGCATTGCGCAATCCTGCACAAAAAACGGACGGAATATCAAATATCGATTTAAATTTGAGGTATATTCGGTTAATATTAACAGATAATTCTAACTGCTGAGCCAGTGCATGGACATTGGCAATTTCCAACGACAGTATGTTTCCTGGATGCCAGATGCGGTATCAGTTCAGGAAGAAATGCGGCATCGTAACGTAAAAGTCAATAATTTGTGTGAAACGTGTGTGCTACATTTTGCAAAACATACAGCTGGCACAAAGTCCAGACCGAGTTGCTTAAGTGTAAAACTGATGAAACACAAAATTACTTAATACAACGTGCATGGGGGTTTTGCACTAGCATTGACGACAAAAACGAAGCAGGAAGTTGCATTAAGTTGCTGTACGATAGGCTTATTGTCATAAATCAGCGGACAAGAAAACTTGTTTATTAATACGGGTGCCGGCGCATTCATACAAAATACAGCAGTACAGATAGCAATCCCCTTTTTCTTGACATACGAAATCGACTGAAGTGGGCGGACGGGTGGCTGGCACTAAAGTTCGCCTGGGTAATCAGGAGCCAGATTGGCTCCCATGCAAACCTGCAGTCCAAACGACGTTGATTGTTTGATACGTCAGCAAACAGACATCAAAGGGGTCAAAATATTAAAGCCTACAACTTAGTAACTTACCAAGCCTTCTTAACAGCTTGGAAGTTTTTCTGTAACATTGCCAGTATTCAGGAAGTACCTAACGAATTAATTAAAGCACGTATGCTGCCAGGAAGTACGTAACGAACCAGCGAATGGAAAAAAAGAAAGCGACACTTCGAGAGAATCTTTTCTACGTGGGTTGGAGAACAGAAAACGTCCCGGACGCTGCTTTGATAATTATTATGATATACGCCTATGCACAGTGCCACGGAACGAGAAACCTTCAAACTGACAGGCCAATTTTATTGGATGTACAGTATGCATATCTAGTCGACTATAGTACTTTATTGGCAATAGCCACCCAAATAACAAAAGATGCATGCGCTGACACCCTACTTAATCGTCAGAATTTAAACATTAAATAAACAACCAAATTCCCGGTCCTCCCTCAGGTTAAAAGGTAACGTACTCAAAACAGCCGTAGCATTTCCTTTGACAACAGCAAGGCTGAATCGCTGCTTAAGGAAAGCAGTAGAACGCGCTTCTCCTGTCAAATCCCGAATTTTACGACCCATAAAATGTAAAAATTCACTTAAAGCCGGACCAAATACTCCAAGGGTCTCCATTACTAGAGGGTAGAAAAGGTATCCGTATTCCAAAAACGAATACTTTCCACGTTTCGCATTTTCAGCCAGCTGGGCTACGCTGCCACATTTCTTGGAGCTTCCAGTGACATGAGAGTCAGCAACCGTACACCAGCTGGTTACATCCCAAACGATCGGTTTTCCTTGTCTAACTGGTATCAGTGTCATCCCGTCCGGTCTCTTTGCGGTGGTTGATGACAAGCCGTTCGGTTCCATCTCACAAGGAAAACCAGCGCTTTCACAACAGTTTCACAACAGTCGACTATATACCCGACGCGCGTACGTAAACCCGACAAAAACATCCATAAATTTATGATAAAAAAGCCATGGTCAGCTTTCAATAACTATGCATGTTTTTAACATAAGCTACCCCCTGATGGGTTTGTAGTTAACAGTGGAACTGCTAAGAATAACAATAAGAACTCTTTGTTTACTGACGATGAATGAATCTGTGTGCGCTAAACAAGAGATATTCAATACAGCAGTCTAAAAAAGTCATTCCCAGTCATTCCCGTTCTTAGAATGAAACGATAAATTCATATCAGATTCTGCTGACGTAAAGTTTCAGTCACTGTCAGCCAACGATTAGGTGCCAGATGATACCGTCGCTTGTAAAGCATCGATGTGGCGTGCGGTGTTTTCAAAATTAATATGTTGCAGATTGGTTTCTTCCGGGAAGCGGCGTGTTCAGTTTCCAATGGAATCAATCTACTGACCGTAGCGTACAGTAAATCACATTTGCAGTCCCGTAATTAGTGTATGATTTTCTAGTTGTTTGCATGTCGGTCTGTCAGCCGGCAATCGCATTAGGCATGCCGCAACAAAATCGGAGGCGCTGGGAAATTGCTCCAGAAAACTGGCATCCGGTTGGGCTTCACATCTCAGTAACGTGCCCAGATTAACAAGGAAATCCGTTAAAGTACGTTCTACCCTGAAGTTATACTGCATCATCTGGCCGTCCTGCTCGTATACCCAGCACGGTGGACGGCGTTCTACCATCTCAATGATGGTGCAGCCGAGGCTGAAAATATCCGTCGCTGTGTCCACTGGAATTGTCGAACTGTCCGCACCGAACACCAACTGCTGCATTTCCGGTGAAGCAAACTGTGACGAACCTTCGGGGATCGCTATATTATATCCTGATTCCCGATTACAACGTGAAGCTTTTTCAAAGTGGGCATTTTCAGTGTGAAGTTTGTAGTTCCTTCTGTTTGGTGTCTTTGCACAAGGATATTCGAGCACCGGATATCCTTATGCACGATACCGTATTCGTGTATCATGCGCAGACCGCTTACAATCTGTTTCGTGAATGTCGGTACCAACGTTATCCGGAACTCTCTGGTCACTAACATCGCGGATAACGGATGAAAGTCCCCTGAAAAGAAATCGAGGGTTCTTGTACAGATGCTTTTATTTTAGTTCGGTTCACAAAGAATACTCGTATCTTCACAAGAAATCTTCGCTTACTCTCGCTTTCGGTAAGAATGACCAGCTCCTCAATGGGGTCTAAGTAAACCGGTTTAAGATGCTTAAGGATATGCTTCGTCTTTGATGTGATCCCGGCCAGTACCTCAGCAACATCCTGCTTATCCTTAATCATTTCTAACCGTTGCGCGTCTAGCGACGAAACAATGCAGGCAGAGGCGTCTTTAGCTCCTTCAAAGTTATCAGGATGAATGAGTTTGCCTTCCAACGCTTTCAGTTTATTCTGCTTTTCTTGGGGATCCTCTAATACTATGCTTCTGTTGCCGAAACTGTTGTGCAGAGGAATGTCTTCTGCATATCTCTCCTCTGCCGTGCGTTTTTGCATATTATAACGGGCGAGCTCCAAATTCTGATGCTCCATGCTGTTTAGCATAATTCCCCAAGAACCGGAGGTACGTTCTGCTATACTATCCATTTTCTCCCGTGTGCAAAATCACTTCCGAAAACGGTTTTTCGAAAAATTTATATTATGGCTGTCGGTGTGCGTTATCCAGGAGCAATAGTCCATATGTACAGCTGATTCAGATACATTTCAGCTCTGAAATATTTCTAAACAAGAAAGCTTCAGACAATAACAACACTATTTTTTGTCCAAATTATGATATCACTATCTGTACCAGCCTAAACTAAGCGATAAAAAAACTAATATACCTCGTACATTTATATATTCCTATCGTCCAAATATGCACTTGTATGATTACCGTACAAAAGGGGTATGTAGAAGCTGATAAATATCGTTATTATTCAGTTTACCAAACCCATCTCATGACTAAAGTAGCGTATATCGCTTTTCGAAATCATAAATGCAGCACAAACTGACAGCACAATCAGCACATGCAGTAAATTTTCGTAGTGCCGCGCGCAGTGAATGTTTGTACGGCCAGTGCGTTAACTGCCAAGTAAGCAACACGCAGAACTCTTGTTGAACGAGTACTCACAGTCACATTCAATAAATATCATAACCTCTGACCTGGACGCGCTAAAAGAATGCAGCTGTACTCAAGCCCCGAGCGATACAGCGGCGCCGCGAACGGTGCATTTAAACAGTCATGTATTAGCAAGCACAGTTGTACGAACCGGCAACGGCGGTACTTCACAAATTATTCACATAGAGCCTAATAATTATACTTGTACCGTGTACATGATTATACGCTCAGCCAGTGCCACCACTATTATTAAAGCTCAGGAAGTTTATCGGTTTATCGGGCTTGGTAAACATTCTCTGTATTTACTATCGATAAGGCTGCATTGGAACAGATCTCGTACTGCCATACCAGTACGAACCATACTGCCCAACACCGACGGATACAATCATATAAACAGGAAGCGGAAACACAGTCACAGGCTGTTTTCTCGTCCCATTCGTGGAACTAAGCGTTCCTACCATCAGCTGCAAGGAGTGTCACGCTGTAATCTAACATTGCTCCTTGATCCCATTTCCCAGTATGTTGACATCCTGTTGGAATCACTAAGCGGTGAATCACGATGGCAGAAGGTGGTTTAATCTTTTATTGCACGCCTTTGATTCGTCATTAGTTTTTACGGAAAATGCCATTTTAGCATTAAAGCCAAAATAGCCATGGCCTTAAGGCAGTAAAATATCGTAAAGATTAGCGATACCCATTGGGTTTTGTGTATCACATCCGTAATATTAGGCTGCAGTATTTGCAGATTTGATTCGAGTATGGGATAGTTTTGAGTTCCTTCAATTATGCGTAAACAATAATTTTAATAGACTCGCGCACGCTTGTTAAAAAAAGTTCTTCTATTTCTGTGAAATCGTTCGAAAATTATTTGGTTTTTAGACGACCAACTGCAAACCACCCGTCAGAAGCTTTGCGCTATACTGAAAGCTGCAAGCGCAAAGCCACCGTGCTACGGAGGAATCTTTTGGGATAATGTCAAGTTCAACGGGAGCTTAAAAGTTACTCTCGGCGAAGAGAAGGATTTAAAGGCGCTGTGGACGAAATGGACCGACGACGGCTCACCCAATGTGGCGTGCATCCCGCCGGAAGGCGTTGCAGCTTTACCGGAATTAGCCGACGACACCAGCAAAGTTGATGCGTGGGCGCTCGGCTGCTTGGCCATTCAGCTTATCAACTTTGGTCGACCACTAACACTACTGCGGGACGGGCGGCTCAAACGCGGTGTCCAATATTTGCCACTGAAAAAATCTCTGCTACCGGAGCTGAAGGCATTATATAAAGACGCCGGTAAGCAAAAAGGACTCGTTATCGGGCCGGAGATCAGTCTAGTGGGAACAATTCCATGCGCATGCGAGGACTTTCTTGGCCACTGCTTGGAGCTGAATCCAGAGAAGCGATGGAGTTTAGAGCAGCTGAGCGATCACCCGTTCCTAGATCTTACGAAATCATGAGAGGCCCTGTTTGCCATGGATGCAACGCATTACCACCAGACGTTGCCCTTTAAAGAGCCAGTTATTATAACTAACACTCAAAACCATCCGTTTCTTAGAAGCAATGATACGCATATGCCCCATGAGCAGGGCGAAATGAGATATCAAGATTCTCCTAACCGTGAACCGATATATGTGGATATCTGGCGCTTTCGAGTAGAACGCACTGAAGCGAGAGACACGAAGGCGGAGCGTGATTTGCTGACAAAATCCTTTGGTAAAGTAATTGATGCACTGGATATGGAAGCCAGTGCAGATGAGCAAACACGGAAATGGGCCGAAGTTTACAAGATACGTGCACTGCAGGAAGGGAATAACAATATTGTCAAGCATTACGGGTGTGATTTTCTGTATGAACAAAATGCCCGGTTGCCGGTGGAATTTCAAGTTATTACAGAGCACTGTCCAGGTACGGTGCGCACAGGAAATCGCTACAAGCAGATGGCGAGGTTTTCCATTCCAGTACGATGAATTAGCAACGATATTGCATACGTAAGCATATTCCAGTTCCGTTAAATTCAAATTTCATTTACGGAAGTATTTGAATTATGGAAATTACTGGCGCCAGTTATTGAGCGGATCAATATGTGACAACTGCTTTGTAGGAGGCTCACTGAAGGGCGTTGCTGGCCTTCGACTGCCTGTTCGTTTTGTCGCCAAATTCGTACACGAACTGCTTCAAGGACTGGGTTACCTGCATGCTCACCGCATCGTTCATCGTAACCTTGACAGCGGCGTCATCTTCTTCAGTAAAACGGGATTCACGGGTACCATCAAAATCGGCGGTTTCCAGCATATGCGGCAGTTGGGAGCTGATCTGACTGAGCAACATGAACTCACCGCTCGACCAGGTGAGGATGGACGGTTTGCGGCACCGGAAATGGTTAGTTTCGAAAAAGAAGGTCCACACGTGGGTAGAAAATGTGACATTTGGAGTCTGGGATGCGTCCTACTGCATCTGATTACCGGCGCGCCACCGCTCTATACAGGCGCAAAAAATGACCCCGTGATATTGGAAATGGCGGTTCTATATCATCTGAACAGCGCGAACAGGAAGCTGCCTCGTATTTACGATTGGATACCGTCAAATATCCAGGAATTCATTACAACCTGCTTGCAGTTTGATCCTCTGGAGCGACCATCTGCGGCCAAGCTTCTTCAGGATATGGAAAGCGGAAGTCTGCCGATAACTGGACCGGATACTGCCGAATATCTTGCTAATCGTAGGGGTGGGCACCTTCGCGGTGATGTCGCGGAGTACTGGAGCAACTACGCTTGATAAATGCACCTTTTTTGTTTTTTGCTCATTTTGTTTGCACAATGTTTGTCAGTACAAAAATTATGCCAACCGCTTTCATACGAATGTGATGTCTGCTGCATTTTTTAGGTTTTAGAAGTCATCGATCGCCATTATAATCTGTCAGCGAAAATTTGTCCAAAAGCAGAATTATCAACGCAACAGCCTTTCGTGAGGTTTCGTATCATTTTCGCGTGATACCCAAATAAAACGCACTTTTCGTATTTTAAAAATCGTTTTCGTTTTTATGGCGCTCTTTTCAACACGAAAATGTTACGAAAAGTCCGACCGATGGGTCATGAGCAACGACAAGTATTAATACTGTACAGTTATACTATATCGGGGATACAGTATAATACTTTCGCGCGTGCTTTGCCGCAAACATTACAGACCTAATTATAATAACGATGTATCGAAGCGGACAGCGTGCAAATTGGATTTACAAGCGTCTGCCGAAGGGCTCCATGCATAGACTCAGTCCACAATTCCCGCACGTATTAAAGAGTACACACGCATTTGCATAGCCATTTTCGCCTGCCTGTTCATTTTCCGCAGTTTTTTCTGTAGCGGCTTTCTAAAGCGTTACTCTTTGGGCAGCAGCCACTAAAAGGCCAGATAACTTAAATGCGATAATAAACTGAAACTGAACTTTAATCAAAATAGCCGTATAACATAATTATTTAGTCCGCTTTAACAGATGGTTCGCTCAGTTCCGTCTGAAAAAACACCACCAATCGAAATCATTGGCAAGTGGAGTCCGAAGGCACTGCAAGACCTTTATCATCCCCATCGTTCATTGCAGCATCAGGTTTTTGGTTATCTTTTTTGCCGCTGATAAACGGATGCCATTTTAACAGTTCACATGATGGTCGTTTGCTAGATGGCGCAAAACAAACCCGCACGAAGTCTTGGGCCTTCTTGGCAACATGCGGTTCTTTTAGGTCGAAAATAGAACTGACATCCGGCATGGCATTGTAGTGCCACAGTTTAAATAAATTCCGAATGAATTCCCCTTCTGTTCTGTCGCCCTCCGAAAAGTCGTACGGTCTCGAATCTCCATTCTCTTCGTACACCCATTTTGGTACCTTTCGTGTATACATTTCTATCACCGTACAACCCAAACTGAAAACATCTGTTGCCGGTCCAACCGTAACCGTCCCCCGACTGTCATCGAAAGCTAAGAGCTCCTACATTTCTTTCGATGAAAATTGCGACGAACCTTCGGGATATTTTATCGACGTACCCAGAGTAGAGTCCCAGCGATGATACGACGCCTTCTCGAAATGGGTAATCTTTACGATGTTATGACATTTGTCACTCTCGTCCACGCAGATATTGCTGCAGCGGATATCCTTATGAATAATGCCATATTGGTGTAACACGGAGAGTCCCTCTAATATCTGTCCAGTGAAATCAGGAATCATTGCAGGTACAAATCGGGGATTCGTTATCAGTTTCGACAAAAGCGTGTAGCAGCCTACAAAGTCAACGCATACAAAATTTACGTATCGACGGAGGTTTACTGGTGTTAAAAAAGTCGCAGTGCCGACAGTTGCATACCACTTATAAATAACAATTTTCAGCGCTCAGTTTTAACGCCGAAGATTGCCTTCGACACTCTCGAGTAACCGGCAAGTCCAGCAGGGCCTTACAGAGTGCGAGTAGCTTGCCACTGGCTTTCCTAAATATCGTACACTGCATGTCTTGCGCAATACATACTCTTTTGTCTTGCCAGAGTGTAATTATGCTCTAGGCTGTCATCATTATTTTGCAACTAATAAAACTTTAAATTTATGTGCAATCTTTTTTGTTTATAAATTCAAATTTGCTTGAATATTATTCAGTTGCATTATGCAGTCTATAAAACCCGGTTAGAAAAATAAATTAATCGCTGTTTTTTTCTGCACTAGATTTTTTGTGACGGGGTGACAGCTCCTCCCATCTACGTACTGTAGGTGAGTTCAATTTTAAGTAAAACGAATTAAAAAATTGTTTATTCAGTTATAAATGTTTGCCTCTTGTGACAAATTTTTGTTGACAAAATATAATGCTCCGAGACATTTCGGGCGTACTGCGAAACTGTATTGTCTGAGCACAGTTCCGGCCGAACATTCTGTGTCTGTCGGCGGCAGGCATAAAAGAAAGATTTCGTTTTTTGACTGACGCAGCTGTGCCCTACAATGTACCTTACTACCTACAACCCTCATCTTGCTGTCTTTGCTTACCTAAATCAGATTTTAACACCATGACATGCAGCAAGCGACAGCAGAACAGCTAACAGGTAGGCCAGAATATTACACCATGTTCTTACTTTCGCTTTCTGTGAAGATTCGTAGCTCAGTTGTGGGATCCTCCGGCTTCACCGCATAGCGATGCATAATATGTTTTGTCTGAGGCCCAATCTTTTTAATCAGGATTTTGAATACTTTATATTTATTTTCCAGTAACGCTTGCTGCTGGGTCTGATCTTCCTTAGCCGGCGATATAATCGAAGCCGAACCCGGTTGTTTTCTGTTTGCAATCATTTCAGGAAGCGTCACTTTTTTAAGTAGCTCATCGATATTAGCGTCTTTCCAGTGGCGAGTTATCGATCGGCTAGCCGACACTACAGGCAGCGGTTGGATTGGTTCATTCGTTGCCCGTTCCAGATTGTAACGCTCCACCTTAAACCGTTGCTTTTCAATCTGTGGTTTACCAGGATTAATTTTGCAGAACAGAAAATAGTATGACTCCTGGATAAGATGGACCAGTTGGGCAGCAGGAAACCGCCTGTCCGGGTCCGTAGCCAAGCAGCCAACAACGACTGGCTTAAGCAAACTTGCTTTGCCCAGTGTAAAGCGTGGTCTGCATCCCATCTTGAACAAACAATGCATTTCTTTGAAGTTCAACGGGCGTTGCGGTTCCCGCGCGTCCCTCCTTTCGTTCTCGCCATCGGTAAAAAGAGGAGGTTGACCTTGGTTTAATATTTGTACCATAACGCAGCCCAGACTCCAGATATCGGTCTTCCGACCAACGTGAGTTGCGTGGTTGGGTGAGAAAACCGACAGTGCTGCCATTTCGGGTGACACAAACGGTACCGTGCCCGTTGCGTTTTCGACAAAGCGTGGCGGTGTGGATGATCCACTAAAATGCTTGGCCACGGTTAGGCCGGTGATCTTCAAAGTTTTTCCATTGGGTGAGACGATAATGTTCGCTCCTCTGATATCCTGATGAATGATCTGGTTGTCGTGAAGAAACTGCAGACCCTCCAGTATTTGTGCCGCGTATCGGACAACTGCGTATTCTGTCGGTGCTCGGCCTGATTGGCGCATAAACTCGTCCAGGGGCACACCTAAAAACTGCAGCATTTAGAACCTAAGACAGTTTTTAGTTTATACCAGCTAAAATTGGTATTAGGCACTTATGAACGATCGTTTAAATTGGTACATTCGGACTTCAGATTGGTCTGTTCAAGAAAAAGAAGCTACAACGTGCGTACGGAGAACGTAAGTCTGTATATAAGGGCCTATAATTTGTTTCGGAACTTTGCCGACGCTCTCTGCCGGACCGACCAACAACGGCCTCGTCAGCATTTTAGTATGTTTTTAACAAGATTTTTTAACTGCAGAAAATGCAATTGCATTCTATCTGTAGCCTCTAGTGCCAAAAAAACACTGCTTCTGGTCTGGCAAACAACGCGTGCGTAGTACCAAATGGTATTAATTTTGTATTGGGTAGATTGGCATAATGTGCCAAATTCATCCACCAGCACGGAAAAATCCGTTCGCTTTCCCGCATTCCCAAGCACAGTTCTTTGCATTGTTTTATGCCATTGAGTGTCCAGAGATTGCGTACCGTGCGGTGGACCAAAATGACGCGGGCAGAGCGAACTCCTCTTATGACCATAATACGGATTGTATGTACATTGTTTGAAATCGTTTACCTTTGCACTCCTCCGTTAGAATATAACTTGCACCAGAAAATCCCGCCGTCCCCGCCCTGAATCTAACGCCGTAATACTTCTGAACATGCTCGTTTCCGTCCTTCGATGAATTTACCAAAGGTTGCAACAGCCTTCTTAATTCCTTCATTTCATTTCTTGCATCGGCACGCTGCGATGGTATTACCGTGACTTCTGCCGCCGTAGGCAACGGAAGCTCTTGCGTAAGATTTTCAAACCCGGAAACTGCAAAATAGGCATCCGCTACAGGACCGCACAGCGGTAATTCATTTTCGTCTATTCTCCTTGAGATTTCCGCTTCCACATCCTTAAAAACTGCAACGCGGTACGTTATGGAACTTCCCGTACTACGCTTGCGTTGGAAATCCCCAGCGTAAATATTTGCCATTGCTTGCTGGTAAATTTGATCTTATTTTACTTCAGCATGCGTACAGTGCAAATCGTAGTACATCTATAGAATTCTGTGCGCATTATTGTGTACAATTAGTATGTGAGCCATGGCTGCACTCACGTACACCCTCACGCCTGTGGCGTTAAGCGGATGACGTGTCTGTGTTGTGTCTCTTCTGATTGGTTGTATGTGCCTTGTGTGGGCGCGCCTATGTGCGCTGCGATGAGCATGGATTTGGCTCTTCGCTTGGCAGATTTGCCAGTTGTTCATGGAGTTGTTCAGTTAGTCGAGTGAGAATCTGGATTTCACTCAATAAAGTGTGTTCATGCTAGTGGATGCCGTGCGTTGTGCATTTATCCAGTACTGATAGCATTTCACACAACGCAGGATCCTGTCAGTGAGGATCTCTGTCCTGAGCTCTTCCAGAGCCTCACATTATATGGTAGCAGAGCCCGTAATCTGCGGTGCTCGAGTTTAATCTGTTGGCGAACGGCCATATTAATCTGTTGGCGAACGGCCATATTAATCTGTTTGGCGGACGGCCACGTGGAATCTGGATCGATCGATATTGATCGACTACACCAGTAAGGCACTGGTTTTCCTCATCTCAGCAAGGCGCATCTCAACGGATTGCCAGCAGGAGCGGCAACACTGAGTCAAGTATCTCCTGTGGAGAACTTGTCTCGTGTTTTTATCGAGTCAGACGGCAGCTGGCCGCGGTGCAGGTCTCTCCTGTGGAGAACTTGTGCTGTTTCCACTGCTAAGCAGCGAGATCCTCTGTAGAGGACGAGGCTGCTGGGCACAGGCGCCGAGAAGCCACGAAGGTTGGCAGCACCGAAGGAGGTGCCAAAGAGTTCAGTTAACGCGCTCCACCAAATTGGCTGTAGAGCGACCTGCTGGTAGGCCTGACAAGCCCAGCAGAAGGCAGACTAGGTCGGAACAGGAAGGCGCCAAAACCGTGCGGAATACGGCTGCGCGGGATCGGATCGTGGAGAAGAAAACGCGATCATCTGGATCATTTTTGGCGGAAATCGGATCGGTAACCAGGTAAAAACCAGTTATTTATTATCGGATTGGTTAGCGCGTAGAAAGCGCAATTTTCATTGGTCGATACTGAGCTGAGACAGACGTAGGCGGAACTTTTGCACTCGGCGCGCAAGTCTGGCCGTCGATCTGTGACGTCACGTAGGTCAGAAATCTTAGTGAGTTGACGTGATTGGTCAATTATATGAGCTGTGATTGGTCGAAATTTTTACCGGTAAAACTGAGCTAAACGATCTCGTAATGAGCTAATAAGCATCATAATTGATCTTTTCTCAGCATAATCGATCTGATATGAGCTAGTAGGAGCTGTTTTTGACAAAAATAAGTTGAGAAAAAAGTTAATGACCTACACAGATGAGTTGTGATGATCTTATTTGATCTGATATATGAACTTTTCCATCGAAATCGATCTTTTATGAGCTAAAACGAGCTGATTCTAATTGAAACGAGCTGAGTAACAGGTGATCTGAGCTGAGCTGAGATCGATCAGCTGATCTGAAAACAAACTCGAAACGAACTTTTAGCAGCTCAGTTGACATCCGTAGTTGATCACCAGCGACTCCGAGGCGAGCTTACTGAACTTTTTATTGAAAAAGTGATCCTCTAAAACGAACCGAGCTCATTTCCTGAGCTGATAAAGTGAACTATAAGGATCATAACGATCATACTATAACGTGTGTGTGAGTAAAACTGACAGGTGCGTCCAGTTATCCGATCATCACAATGGACAAAGAGATCGCTGAACCGACATCTAACAGCAGTCAGGGGAGCCGAGGCTCTCACGGATCTCAGCAAGGCGCACCTAATCCGTATAAAAGGATCTGAAACCATACACACGTCCAGAGTCACATGACGACAGGCACGGGCACCTAAAGCCTTTGAGAGGAAGGACTCTCGAGGCTCGGATGCGACCTACCAAAAGGCACTCGAAGCCGTGTCAGGTCAGGAGAGCTCCAGCGAGGACCGGAAACGATCTCCCATGTCGGCGCCGGGAAGCAGTGAGGTGAACCAGCAGGTCACCAAAGAAGGAACGAGCTCACAACGAGCTAAGGAGATGGATACGACATCACAAAAGGATGTCAAGATCAGCCCTGTCACATCGGAGCAGGCCAAAGATGCCGAACCGGACCTCGTTGAACAGTCACAAGATGAGAAGCTTGATGAGCTGAAGCTGGGCGATATCTCACTTGACGATGACGTCACAGTGGAAGATCTGTCCGAGAGTCCCATGCAGTACGAAGAGATGATGCGAAGTCACAAGTTCAGCAATGAAGAATCGTACCTCACCGATGATGATGTGACGATGAACACGTCATTTAGGACAGCGATGAAAGATGCCGATCGAGCTGAAGGGGTGACAGCGTTCAGTGATATACCTGAACACCTAATCGAACGAACCCAGACAGGGAAGATCATCAATGTCCGGTCTCCATCTCCGAACAGCCCTACCTCAAATCTGAAGAGGCAGATCAGGGAGTTACAAACGTCACTGGAAGACAAAGAATGCCAGCTCCTGCAGAAGAAACAGGAATATCAGAAGAGGATAAGCTCACTCGAAACTCATGTATATGAGATGGAGCAACAGCAGGGCATTCTGGAAAATGCGGCGACGGAATGGAAAATCAGATATGAACGTCAGAAGGAGATCGCTGAAGAGGCCCAAAAGGTTGCTGATGATAAGGAAGTTGAAAAGTTCATCGCCGTAGATGAGCTCAATGAGAGCATGTCCGAAGAGACAGCTGAAAAGTCAAGGCAACTAGCTGAATTGAAGGATCAGTGTGACGAGCTTCGCAAGAAGGCAAACGAAGCTGAAGTCAAACGTAATGATTATGCAACTAAGTTAGCTGAGGCCACACAACGATTGGCAACGATGTCAACAGATATGCTAAAGCTAAGAAACGATCTGAAGCAGAAGGAGGAGAATATTGGCATCCTCCAAAAGGAATCGCAAGCTCATCAGAAACGAGCTGATGAAGCGCTCCAGGTGGCGAAGGAGCTCACCGAGTTGGGAGCGACTGAAGGTGAACGACTCAAGGCAGGAATTAAAGAAGTTAACGAAGAAAACATGAATCTAACGGAACAGATTAAGAAGCTAACAGAGGAAAGTCAAAAGTGGCAGGCTCAAGCATACCGGCTGGACACAATGGTCACAGCTCTTGAGATAGCTGACAAAGAAAACCAACGAAAGGTCCATGAGCAGCTCGAAGAGAACATCAGGCTCAATACGGAGCTGACCGCAATGGCGACCACGGCAATGTTGAGAGAAGATGAAGCCACGGAAGTAAAAAACCAGCTGATATCGGCGGGGCAGGCATACACAGAGCTGGAGCAGCAGGTGAATCAGCTTGCCGAACGAATGATCACACTAAAGGAAGAGACACATAAAGAGATGGACAATCGAACCATCAAACTCCAGAATGATATGCTGAAAATCAGGCAGGACAACGATCGATTAAGGAAGGAAAGAGACGATCTCTCCTTGAGAAACAGACGCCTAGAAGACGAAAACAAAGGTCTTCAGATGACGAATAAACATAAGGATGAACAGCTCCTTCAGTTCAGTACGAAGAAGGATACCAAGGAATCCCCTCCGCCCAGTTACAGTAAGGCACATGGAACTGGCGGGAGTGCTCACTTTGAGATGCCGCTACGAACGGGTGGCGGCAGAAGTGATTTCAAAACAGAAAAAGATGATGAAACCTCAGATAAACGGAACCCGTCGAGCAGTCACCAACCACATATGAGCTCAGGTGACCCGTCGCAACCTCAACCGACCGAAACAGCAATCAAAGATGATGCGAACCGAGATGTGCGCTCCCCCCGACACGAACATGATGGGAGATATTTCAGAGAATATCGAAACGAACGCAACGAAAGGAACGAGCGAAATCAACAAGAAGACCGAAACGAAGATCGCGGCCAGAGGGAATTCAACAGAGCCATTAAGAACATGGGCCGAAAAACAGACCTCGCGACTTTTGACGGTAACCGAGATGCGGTGAATGGATGGATTCGCATTGTGAAAGAGACACAGCGCACATATGATCTGACCGATGAGCAGATCATGATCGACATAGCCAGTGCTGTGAGAGGACCAGCCAAGATCTGGTTTGACAGTGAAAGCGACATCAAAGAAGCTGAAGAAGAAGTCTACACAGTCACCGAGTGGCTCAATAAATTCAAGGATGAGTACGGTGATCGAAATGAGGAAGTCCTCGGCCTACGCGAAGCCATGGCTAGGAAGTTCAAACCCGGAAAGGAGACGCTTGAGCAGTTTTACCAAGTGACGGAGAGACGAGTACGATAGAAATAATATCGCAATATCTTCCTACCGACCTGACTCAACGACAGAGAATGAGCTGATAATCTCAATGTGGCATAACTAAGAAATATGCATACGCTACGA
Source organism: Paramacrobiotus metropolitanus (assembly GCF_019649055.1). NCBI lineage: Eukaryota > Metazoa > Tardigrada > Eutardigrada > Parachela > Macrobiotidae > Paramacrobiotus > Paramacrobiotus metropolitanus. Next base: position 23,445 of record NW_026570507.1, on the reverse strand, counting down.
TCTACGCGAAGCGAGAATATGACACTGCATTCCGACGATATATTTTAATGGAAAACTCCGACACTGCCAAACCCAGAATGAGAACGAACTGATCATGCCAAATACTGTAACTCTCGGACTTATATAAATAGGCGCGAAGCGCATCCGGTTAGAAAAGCCAAAAAGTATATCCGAAGACAAAAGGAAAATGCTAGAAAAGTACAAACATGTACGAGTACTGATGGAAAACGTACTGTACTAAGCCGCTACGTACACCATATTCCGTCACCCCCGCAAACGGCTTTTGGGGAACCCAACACAAAAAGAAACGAAAAGAACATGAAAAAAAACAGGAAAATAAAAAACTAAATAAAAATGAGTTCTCACGCTCTCGACTGGGCAAGGCGGGCAAAATCCATCCTCCGTCCAAGAATGACATTACTGATCCTCCTCCACGGGTGACAATGTGAGATGGAAAGTGAGGAGAGGATCCTTGACGGGGTGGAAGTGAGAGTTGGCAGGAGAAAGTGAGTTGGTTGGCAAACGGCAGTCGGAGAAAACACAAACAGGAAAATCGTCGGAAAAATCAAACACGGAATTTCAGTGGCAAAAGTCAAATTAAATTAAGGGTAAATCGCCGATGAAAATCACAAGAAAAACATCCGCGATAAACATGAGAATAAAAATAAAACGCCACTTCCATACTGATGAATGTTGTCAGCAAAATTCATGAAAATCACAAGGGAAAACTGAGCAAAATCCACTCGGAGATCAGCAGGGAATTAGTAATCAGAATGAGAATTTCAGCGAGCTCCAAAGCTAAACAGCCCTGAATGTGTCTGTTCGGAACCTGTCGACTGCGGAGCATTCTTGTTAGCATCCAAAGCCATCTGCTGACGAAGCTGCTGCTGTCGTTCGCGTTCCTTCTCCGCATCACTCTGCACAGCTGAGGCACCTTGCTGGCCAGTGGGAACTGTAGACGAACTGGCAGAATTCTGAGGAGGTGCTGAATTGTTTCCTCCACCAGCAGTCATATCAACGTCACCATCACGCACAACATTGCCAGCACTACCACTCTGTCCATTCTGTGGATCAGCAGCAAGATCTCGGCCAGCTCGACGCCAATTGTCCGTGGGAACAGGGGCATTATTTTCAGCATTAGCTCCACCACGTCCACGAGATTCACCACCGCGGTTCCGACCAGCAAAGCGTCCGCGACGACGACCATAACCACTCCGCTGCGTCTGAAAACCTGCAGCCATCAGTGTAGTACTGTACAGGCCCTGCAGTAACTGATTCCGATAGTGTGCACGGGCACGGCCGCCACGTCCACGATTAAAATACGGAGGCATTACAATGCAGATTCCAAATTCACCAAACAAACTGAGATTCACCGAGACAGATCAATCCACACAGAGAAAAGTGAAGAACCCAAAATAAATTCAAAAACGAGCAGCTGCAAATTGTTAAAATGCGGTGTTTCAACCCAGTGCTGCAGCATACAGATACTGTATTAACCTGCCATCTCGCGGCGGTTACAACAGTTCCCAGGGATTTCGGGGATTCACTGCTTATTAATCAGCCTGTCCGGCTGTTTAACGTTTCTGCCATATCGAGTTCTCACAGGAACGACGGGAACATCCTGAACTTCCGGCTCAGGCAGTTCTGGCCTGACGGGAAATTCCTCGATTTCATCTTCAAGTTCTTTTTCCACAGGCTTAAGCGGCTTATGACTTGCGCTCATATCTTCGATATCAGTCAACTCCGGCTCATCCGGTTTTCGCATGTTATACGGTCGCATCTGCGATACATGCACAACATCCATTTTCACGGCACCTCTTTTATTACACTGTACTCGGTAGTGGATGCTTGACAACTTCGCTTTAACTTCATAACCTGTGCGCCAAAGGCCTTCAAAGGCTTTATGTTTTCCTTTCGAACGCGCCATTGCTCGCACCATAACTTGATCGCCAACTTCATATTCAACTTCTCGTGCGCCAGCATCATACCGGATCTTATCTTTTAAACGCTGCTGTGTTTCTTCCGTCCGCACTTGATCCAGTGCGTCTGACAGAGTCAACTGCAAATGTTGTACAAACAAATGCGCTGGTATCGGAAAGTCTTCGTCGCCGTCGAACTTCGGAATGAAGTTATCTTGCGGCAAACGCAAGTCTTCCCCGTACATTAATTTCGCAGGTGTAAAACCACCAATGCGTTTAACCGGCTTCGTGTTAAATGCGAAACAGATAGCAGGGAGATACACATCCCAGTCAGTCTGCTCATCATTTATGTATTTGGATATCGCTTTCTTAAATTCGCCAACACGTTTCTCTGCTAACCCGTTTCCCATATTATGGTAAGCAACTACCGGCACGTGTGCAATTCCCATAACCGCGGATAGCTCACCGAACATGTCCGACATGAAGTTGGACCCTCTGTCCGACGTAAGATTTTTCGGAACACCAAACGGCATAATGATTTTTTCAAACACGAACTGTGCTAGCGTAGCACTGTCGTTCGCTTCTACCGCTTGTGCGACAACCCACTTTGATCCATAATCGACACCAATCATAATGTGCTTTTTACCATTTTTTGTTAACGGTAAACTGCTAGCAACATCGATAGACCAGCAGCTGCGCTGGTTTACAATAGGATTGTGCTGCAAAAATCCAGCTGTTTTCTGGTTCACAGGATTACGCGCCTGGCACTGTGCACAAGACATTACGTAGTTAGTGACACTTTCCTTCATGTGCGGCCAGTAGAAGTACGCGTGCATCTTTTTGTACGTTGCTTCAATGCCTTGATGTGCGGCATACTGTGTATCGTGATTTTCGAACAAAAACTTCATTCTCCACTGGTACGGTACATAGAATAGGTAAAAGTCTTTACCGTTCACAGAGTACCGATAGTACACAACGCCCTGTTTCAAAATAAACTTCTTCAAGTACCGGCGCTGGAACGGCTTCATATCCTGTGTAGGATCAGTGAGCAGTGATTTCCACTGTGCAATTATGCGGTCTTTCGACTGCTCTTCAACCCAAAACTGAGCACGTTGCTCGGGTACAAACTGTACTTCGGTGTTATTTTTTACTTCTTTCCGCTCTGTTTTGTTAAATAGACGGACTTCAGCCCTAAAAGCGTCAATGTACTGTACTTGTTTACAGTTTTCTCGTTTGCGCGCTGCTTCAATCTGTGCAACTGTTTCATCATCCGGCTGATCATCTTCGCGGTAGTCGGGAATTACATCCGACTCATTCGACTCCGGCTCTTTCATGTTACCGGTCTGCCTTGACAAGGCATCGGCTTCCACATTCGCCGCTCCCTTTATGTACTTGGGCACCATATCATAGTCCTGCACGTACAATGCCCATCGACCAATACGCCCGTGCATGTCACGCATATTACGCAGAAACGTTAACGCGGCGTGGTCTGTGTACACTTCGAACTTTTTATACGCCAAGAAATGACGCCATTTTTTCAACGCGCAAATAAGTCCTTACGCTTCCAACTCGAGTGGGAAGTAGATTCTGCGCTGCGTCGGCGTAAGTAGTTTCGACAAATAAGCAATCGGCCGCCAGTGGCCATCAATAAATTGCTTAAGTACTGCACCTACAGCAATTTTCGACGCATCAATCACCATTTGTATCGGCGCCTGGTCATCGAAGCGCGCTAGTATCGGTGCCGAACACAAAGCATCCTTTAGCTGCTGCATAGAGTGCTCCTGTTCTGGTCCCCACTTAAATTCAGCTGATTTTGGAACTAAACGCTGAAGCGGTTCCGCTTTTTCTTGAAATTTTGGAATAAACTGTCGGTAGTAACCGACCATACCGAGGAATCTCTGTATTCCTTTACGGTCTTTTAACGGACCAAACGACTTTACCGCTTCCAGCTTTTCCGGGTCGGTACTGATACCGTTACCATCGACCACGTGACCCAAAAACGATATTTTTTCCATGAAAAACTCGCACTTATCTGGATTAATTGTCCAGCCGCACTCCTGCAAGCGGGCAAGGAGTTCTGCCAAATCACGAAAGTGCTCTTCGATCGTGTCTGAGTAACAGATAATATCATCGATAAATACGAGTACTTTCTTATGTTTTAATTCAGCTAGTGTTAAGTCCATGGCTCTTTGAAATGCGCTTGGCGCATCTTTCATACCAAATGGTAGTACTTTATACTGGTATGTAAATTCTTCGGCTACCATTGTAGCTTTCTTCCGGTCTTCTTCGCGCAGTTTTATCTGCCAAAAACCAGACTTTAGGTCGATTTTTGAAAACACTTTTGCTTTCGCAACTGCGTTTAAAATGTCGTCAATTCTGGGCAGTGGATAACTGCTGCCTTGCAGCTTTTCATTTAATTTTCGGAAATCTACGGTCAGCCGTCGGCTACCGTCTTTCTTTTTAACAATACATATGGGCGATCCCCACGGGGAATTTGTTAATTCAATTATCCCATCACGGACCATTTCCTTGGTTTTCTCTCTCAACCATTTCCTGTCTTCAAAAGACACACGATACGGTGGCTGTCTCACAGGTGCACTCGTACCTGTATCGACCGGGTGCTCATATATGTTGCAGCATCCGACCGGTCTGTCCTTTGTTGGAAATACTTCCTTATAGGTACGAAGTATTTTGTGCAATCGCTCAACATTTTCGAACTTTAAAAGCGGACCCATTTTGATTTTCTTAATTGTTTCCTCTGTCTCCGGTGTAGTACTGACTTCTGCCGTACTAACTTCTGCCTTACGGCATTCACACTGTGCTTTATCACTACAGTACAGTTCATGGTACGCACTGTCAAATTCTTTGTCTGCAGATGTAAGAATTTCATCTACCATTTCCACACTACCAAGGGAAGTATCCCTATCTAACTTCACGCGCTCATTCGACATGTTCATTATACGTACTGTACATGTACCTTTGTTGGACACATCAAGTACGCCATCTTCGATAAACATCTGCGAGTTTTCAGTATATAGGCTACCATCGTAGAAGAATGGCTTCCCACACAACTCTGCGCGCTTATACTGCACGTTATTTGCGCCTTTAATTCTTGTTGTAATTTCCACATAACTTTTCGGTTGTACAGTTACCGATTTATTTGGGAAAATTTCCATACGACGACATTCCAGTTTACGTTTATCTTCATTTTTCACGTTTTCATTGCGAACCATTTTCACTTCTTGACCATCTACTTCAATAATGGTGTCAGGCTTCAAATCTGCTAAAGTCTGATTGACCACTTTCGGTTTATCAGTACCGATACGACGACCAGCAAAGTTATACTCGTACTTCTGCTTTTGACCGTTATGACGTTGTTTACCATACGTATTCTTTTTTGCCGGGAATTTTTTCTGCTGTGCTGCAGTGTTTTGCACTGCTTGCGACTTTCCCTGCAAACTTTCGCCAACGTCTTCTGACTCACATGAACTGAGTATGTCAAACTTGTTGGTGTGTGCGAACTGAAACGGACCAACACCAATCACGCCTTTTTCTTCCCGAACTTGTGGGTCTGACCAACTTCGCATTTCCTGTCCCATAGTCCGGTATACGTCATTACTTTTGCACTTTGGCGTATATGTGCATCCTGACAATACTTCCTTAATTGTATTGTACATATCGAACCAGTAATACCTAGTAACTAGATACTTCTGTATTGACACATCCCTTGGGATAAGCTTTTTCTCGTGAAATCTCTGGTGAACTGAATACACCAGTTTCTTCTGCCATTGATACGGCACCAAAATTCGTGGAATTCCGCTTCCGCTGCGTCTGCGACATAACATATCGCGGTATACTTGAAATAGCCCAATTTCATCTCTCTCAAAATCAGTTGTTGTTTTCGACGGGTTATTATACAAGTAATACCAGTGCTTGGTATCTTTGCATTTGCACTGTTCCGCTTGCCAAAACGCCTCATCTGCATACTCTTCAGCAGTGACTACACGCTCATGATTTTCCGGTCGCCCCTGCGGCCGTGTCCACGCTTTGGCCGGGTACTTTGTAGTCAGTTGTTCGGCTAATTTAGAATTACCGAAAGTGACAGACTGACCATCGGGCAGAGTGCCTTCATCCACATCTGACTTACCCCCGCAAACTAGAGTACTCGTACTCTGTTGCGGCTGCTCGCACCCCCGCAAACTTGACGTTGCACCGGGTGCATTTTGCGGCTTCTTTAAGATTTTAATATTGCCTTTCACGGCTTTTGCAAATGACTTCTGTGGCGTCACTTCATTCCGTTTTGTACTTGTACTCTGTACTTCCGCTTTTTTAACAGCCATTGTCGGCCGCTCTTTATTAATCCAGTTATTCAGGTGTTGATACGTCACACTACTTCCGTCGAATGCACTACAGTAGTCTAGTTACGCCCAGTATCGAACCATGCAGGTATCGTAAGACATGGACGTGCACCGGGATTCAATACTGGTTTAAAACTGTTCTGTTGCACAAAATCCAACATTTTCCAATGTACTCGTGGGTGATATCTGGGATAACCCGGTTCGGTACGAGTAGGCCTGAACGCCATCGTACTGAAATCAAACACAACCGGCTTACCAGTCCAAAAGTCGGTACCCAGTAGTACGAAGTCAACTTTTGTGTTTGGATCGATTAATACGGCATGTTCATAACCGATACCGAATAACTCGATACGTACAATACCACACAATGGGTCAATATCGGTAATATCATTTGCCGCCGTATTAAGCGTCACATCTGATACATGTGCTGGGCATTTTAAAATGCTTACATTCAACATTTCCGCTATGTGCATTGGCATAATGGAGATACTAGCGCCAGTATCCACCAACGTTTTCACGTCATCATTGTCATTCATAGACAACAGTACGTAAACAGCCTGTGCATCCAGAGTCGGTAATGCGACTTCAAACCCTTTTTCCACAGCATCGGGATACTGTGAGAGCTGCTGTATTCGCTCGACGGATAGTGCATTCACTTGCACATCCTTGCCCAGTTTACACACTTCCATTGCTCGTGCTTCCGCTCTTCTGCTGTTGTGCCGGGCTAACACGTCCGCGGGCGGTTCACGTGTTGCCTCTTTGAATTTGCCTTTAAAAGTACAGAATTTTGCTGGGTGCAACTCATGGCACTTAAAGCAAATCAATTGACCGGCATCATTTTTCCATTTGTTTAGGTCAATTTCCACATTGCCAATCATAAACGGCCGTCGGCCGCTATTTTGAGTGTTTTCAGTTTTCAAACTTTCCCCTTTCTCGTACGTACTTCCAGTTTGTTCGTACGAGTTCTGGCGGTAATTATTGTATCCGCCTCGGCCACCACGGCCACGATTATTATTACCGCGGTATCCACCGCGTCCACGGTTGCCATTGTTACCGTAATTATTATTGTTATATTGATTTTTGGTGTTATTGTACTCCACTTGTTGCGACTTCAGACTGTAAAACGTCTTCAACTGAGTACACACTTCAACTGTTTTTGGTTTCGACTCTGTCAACTTTTCGAACCAACGCCATCGGTGCGGCTTTAGTCCCTGAATCAGAATGGATACCCGTTCTTCTTCACTTGTTCCCAATGTGTTGAACCAGTTTAGATAACCATCCACGTATGAGTTTACCGTATGTGCATCGGTAAATACACGGGCGTACATCGCCTGCCGTATTTCGGCGGGATCACTCTCCGATGAGAAGTGACTTAGAAGTACTCCCGTCCAGTACTTCCAGTCTTTATCTGGATTTTTCTTCTTGTGGTCTGCATACCACAAATACGCATCATCCTTCAGTGAGTTTGACAAACCTTTATCGATAAGTTGTTTGTCATCCCAACCGTTCAAGTCCTGACAGCGTTCACAGTCCAGGATGAACTTTTCTACTTTCCCACTTTCTTGTGTACCCTTGTAGTTTTGCGGGTAGTGAGTCTTTTCTTTTGTACCCTTACCACTTTTTTCGAATTTCTCCATTAACGCTATACTGCGCTCAATCAACTCGTCGGTACGAGTATTTACACGCGGTTGCTCGTTATCTTCGTACTGTGCATCTTCCCACTGCGCGTCTTCTGCTCTGCGCATATCGTCTTCGTACCCGTAATCATTATCGCGTACTGGTACATAATCACGACTTCGGTGGGTTTCGTTGAACTCCACCCGACGGCTTGCATCCGCCTGCGACTGTTGACCAGAAGTCATCTTTGGTGCTGCACCAAATGCCGCTTCCCGTTCATAAGTACTAGTATGTACCCGGGATTCAGCTTGACCACTGACAGTTCTACCTTTGCTTTTCAAACTGTCTTCCCATTGCTGCAGCCTGGCCTCTCTCTCAGCCAGCTGCCTTTCACGCGCTTTAGCTCTGTCGAGTTCCTCCTCGATAACTATCCACTGATCTTGAAGATCTTCGCGCTCTTTCTTCAGTTCCTTATCTATTCGCGATTCTTCGGCTTTTAATTTTACACGCAGATCATCCCTTTCTTTCTGCGCACTGAAAAGGTCACGCTGCAGCTTGCCACTATTAACCATTGAATCATGACATTGCTTTTCAAGGTTTTTGTTCGTGTTACGTACACGGTCCACTTCATCTTTATATTTACCGTTTTCAGTACGTAAATCAAAAATCTCGGTATTTAACTTTTTCACATTTTCTTTGCACTCTTCGTCGTGCTTTTTGATTTTTTCATTCAAATCATTAATGTCTTCGTTACATTTTTTCACGTTTTCTTTCAAGGCATCGTTGTCGTCACTTAGTGTGTGACACCACGTTTTAGCCTTAACAAACTTCATATGCATTTCTTCAGTTGCATTTAAACCAGCTTTGGCCATTTCTTTCATTTCGTCATATTCTTTTTCATTTTCAATCCTGCCTTCCCATGCCTGAACAGTATTGTCAAACTGTTCTTGATCTAAGGCAAACTGCCTCACTGCGGCATGCAACGGATGGATCCCATCCGTCGTTTTATTCTGTTCGTCGCCTTGATTCGTAGCCACTGTACTACGCAAAAAGAACGGCTCTGCTGACAGCGGTTCAACCCCACCAGCTGGTAGGTCCTCATCCATTATGCTCATATTCATATCTTTTTCAATGTTGGAGTCACTTCATACTTCTTGCTCCTTATTATTTTGTGCAAATACGAAAGGACCCACAACCTTTCCCACAACTTCACCAGCATTTTCATACGCATGTGCAGCTGCACTTTGAGTAGCTTGAACTTGTGCCGTAAACTTCTGCATTGCAGCTTTATAAGCTTCAACAGTAAACAATTTCGTAATATTTTGCGGCAGCTCTCTGTGCTCCAGCCACACTCGCCAACCTGTCGGCGGCTTTCCCATTTTTGTTTCATCGTTATCATACGTAACGAAATCTTTGCCACATATCCCTGATTTCGGAATGGCAACATTCAGTTCGTTTAGAAATACTTCAATTTTCACACCAATCGGAACGATAAATTTGTTAGGTAACAGTTCTGCTGTACCATCTTTCACTGTTTGCCTGGTAGCAGGCTTGCTCTGTCCAGTCGGCTGCGACGCCGTGCTTTTCGAGATGTCCATTCTTATGGTTTTTCACTTTTCACTTCACGTCTTTGTCCAGCGCTCGTTGCACTGGCTTCTTTTGTTTAAATCCGAGAAAATTCTTTTGTTTCACCCGGATACTTCAGCTACGTCCTTTGTTCTCAGTGTTCGTTGCACTGACTTCTTTTGTACAGCTCAGGCACTGCTTTAGCTGTCTACGCTACGCTCAAGATTCTGTGTGCACACTTGTATGCTTCGGCACTGCTCTCAGCATACGTACTTCAGCTTAAGAAATACTGCTTTCGACTCTGTCTACTCGCAGTTTCGTTGCGCAACTTCTGCTTCAGAATTTCCAGGAACACGTCTGTTCACTGGCTAAGAATAATTCGGGAACATCAATCTCTGGCCAGGAGAATTGAGTCCCTACTTTAGTTAGAATTTACCCAGTTTTATGCTCAGGATCGATTTACAGGTTAACCCTGCATCGATCAGCTGGCAGGACAAACTGCACAGCGTCCAGACAGAGCAAAGCTCCCGGACAATTAGGTTTTCGTCGTGGGTCATGGCACAGGCAGAATTGGCTCACCACCAACCCACCTGTCGCCAGTACCCGGACTACTTTAGTAAGGCGTCCAGTCGGCAGCGATCTGCCCGGACATCCGTCCAGTCAGTACCCAAGTACCCGGACTGAGCACCTGGGAATGTACAATTCACTTCACATATTTACTTAGCTAGGCCTTAGGAGAGGTTCGAACATCGGTGGGCGCCATGACGGAGAGACGAGTACGATAGAAATAATATCGCAATATCTTCCTACCGACCTGACTCAACGACAGAGAATGAGCTGATAATCTCAATGTGGCATAACTAAGAAATATGCATACGCTACGATCTACGCGAAGCGAGAATATGACACTGCATTCCGACGATATATTTTAATGGAAAACTCCGACACTGCCAAACCCAGAATGAGAACGAACTGATCATGCCAAATACTGTAACTCTCGGACTTATATAAATAGGCGCGAAGCGCATCCGGTTAGAAAAGCCAAAAAGTATATCCGAAGACAAAAGGAAAATGCTAGAAAAGTACAAACATGTACGAGTACTGATGGAAAACGTACTGTACTAAGCCGCTACGTACACCATATTCCGTCACAAGCGATCATGAAATTCAAAACGAAGAAGGCGATCACCGAATTGCAAGCGGTGGCATTCCTCATAGATGGATGCAGGGTTGATAATAACCTTTATAACGCCTTGAAAACGAAGGGGTTCAAGACGCCAACCGAGATAAAGGACTTCTTCCGATCATGGGCAGCTGGAGAAGATAAATATAAAGTGGTGGAAGGTCAACGTAACCAACCGGAGGTCGTGACCATCCGACAGGGCCAAGTTGAGATGGCACCGAGACAATATGCAGCCGCACCAGCTCAACAAATGGAATATAGGCCGAGATCACCAGCTCCGGTCCAGAACCAAGTGACTTTCATCGATAGTCAGACCGGACAACCGATCACGTACGCCATGGTCGCTGCGATACAAGCGCAGGCACAGGCACGACCAGTGGCCCCGGTTAATGTGATGCCGAACCCCCTGAACGTAGGGGTGCCACCTCAACAAGGAAGGCCCAATAACGGAAACCAATATGGAAACGGAAACAACAACTGGAATAATGGCCAAGGAAACGGAAATGCCAACTGGAACAATGGTAATGGCCAGGGAATTGGCAACCTCAACCAAAACCGGAATCAAGGGAACTACCAGCAGAACCGTGGCAACTATCAGCCACAGCAAGGTTCCCGAACTGAATGGAAATTCGGTCAAATTGACGGATGGGTGACCCAGGGCGTGCAGCTGTGTCAGAACTGTGGATTTGGCAACCACGACGCACAGAACTGCATGTTCGCCAACATGCCACTAAACCGGAATCCGAACTTGTTCGCCACCCAAGAGTGGGAACGACTCCGCACCCAAGGCGGCTGGCGACAGGCGGTAGCGAACGGCTACGACTTGGTTGCAGCATGGCGCCAGTTCAAGCAACAGAACGGCGGCAATCAAGGAGGTGGCCAGGGTGGCACATATAACGGCGGAGGCAGAGGAGGCTTCCGAGGAAGAGGTCGCGGCAATGGACGCGGCGGATACGGCAACCGGAACTGGCGCGCCAACAATAACGGTGGTGGCGGCGGCCAGAACAACGGTGGCGGCGGCGCGAACGGCGCTGGCCAGGGGCAGCAAAACGAGCAGGCCCCGCAGCAGGAAATGAACCAAGGAAACGAGCAAGATCAGTAGGCGCCGGTGAGCCTGCTGATCTCCCTGAACCGAAACCACCGGATAAAGGAGGAACACAGAATCGGACTGTGTTCGAGATGGCTAAAAAGATGCCATCACCCGTGGGCAAAGTACCACAGCCGCAGAATCGAACTGGAGGCGAAACGGCTTATAAGATGCCGTCACAGCAGCTGAAGGAGATGGCTCAAAAGACGCCATCACAAGTGGGCAAAGGACCACTGCCGCAGAATAGTACTGCGAAGTCACCGCAGAATCGGACTGCAGGTGAGATGGCTCAAAAGATGCCACCACAAGTGGGCAAAGGACCACTGCCGCAGAATGGTACTGCGAGCAACGAGGTGAACAATAAGGCAAGATCACCTTACTGTAGCGAAGAGAAACTGAAAGAACGACGTGCTCAACGTAACGAGATCATCCGTAAAGCGAACCTCAAAAAGAAGATGGAGGAAGAGAAAGAAACGGATGAGCAGCACGCCAGATTCCGCGAGTTCCTGCGTAACCAAGAAAAGCACGACTCGTCACCTACCGCACCAGTGAGATAGGAGAGCGTAGTTAAAAAAGACGACAAAAAGGTCGTCCAAACAGGTCAGGCAAAGGAACTGACGCTGCGAAATGTGCAGCTAAACGAGAGCGAACGAGCACAACAGGTCTCCGATGACTCGCTGGATGATGCGAACACGCTGAATCAAAAGCAGATGTGGCAAAAGGTGGCATATCGACCAAACGGAAATCACGGGATGTGGATACCGGTTACGCCAAAAGCGAAACTGAAAGGACAAATGTCGCAAGAAGACTTCTGGGACATGAAACAGCTTCAAACGGATGCTGCGAGAAAACGTCTCGAGGAGATGGTTACCGGGAAACCATCCAAAGGGTTAAAGAACCCAGTCCCGACCCGGAAGTGCTCATCGTGCTCAACGCAGAACCCAGATATGCTCAATACAGCCCCAGCGTATAAGATGACACCAGCTGACTTCTGCTACTTGAAAAATGCCCCGCCAGAAGGCAAGCCGCCGAATTACGGAGAAAAAGTTCCGTTACAAAAGTTGCCAAACGGCGGATTTACCATAAAGAAGAAAGAGAAGCCACGGGATTTCTTGCAAGTTCTGCAGGATGACGCTAACAGGTCACCACCCAGAACAGAGGGGATGTCTTCACAAGTCGAGCCGAAGCAAACCGACAATGAATGGGCTAAAAAGATAACTGACTGGATGAAAGACAACGAGCATAAGATGATCGTCTATGAGAGATCACCAGAAGAGTTGAAAGATAGCGAAGAAGATGAGCTGACATTGGCTGAGCAGATTACAAAGGAGGTCATTGACAAGCTCCGCGATAAACCGGCAGATAACCGAGATGCGACCAAGCTGTATCAGACCATCACTGAAGTGTCAAAGAAGCACACAGATGTTGCGAAGGGGCAACTAAATGAGGTCAAAAAGGCCGACAGTGATGTAAAAGCTACAACAAAAAATGAATGTGAGGAATTAAAAAGCTCAAAGGAGATGAAGAAAAGAGAATTCTACGATATCCGAACTGATGTGCCACATCGTATCGATCATCTGAGCTCATTACTGAAAAAGAAAAGCACTTATGCGAACGGGCAGGTGCTATCTGACACGGATCCGGGACCAGTATCACTGATACCAGTTAAATGTACAGTCCGGAAGTTAAAAGTCCAAAATGGGAACTTACCAAAAAGGATCGAAGCGTATACGCATGAAGTCAAAGTTGGGGACATCAAAGTGATAGCAATGTTGGATACGGGAGCTGAGACATCGCTGATCAGCCGACCATTTTGTGAAAAGAACGGACTTCACATTTTACCGCTGCCACCTGATAGGCTCGTGAAGATAAATGGAATCAGCGGCACATCGGGTTTCGTCGTTACACACTACTCTGTGGCACCAGTAACGCTAAGAAAACGAACTACGGAACACTCCTTCTATGTGAGACCAAAGACAGATGACGTACAAGTCTTATTGGGACATGATTTCCTGGCGACAAAGTTCGTCTTAATCGATAATCATGGGGAGGAGGAAGTCGAAGATGAACCGAAGCCGATTGCCAAAGTTCAAACCGGAAAAGTTGCAGAACTTTTAAAAGGGGCAGTTAAAGCTAAAACGGAGCAAAGGGCTATCCCAGTACCAGAGGCACTGGGATCGAAAAAGATGAACGTAAGAAAGGAAGGTTCATCTGCCCAGCTTTCGATAGTTGAACGGATGACAGCTATCCAGCGGGACATCTCTACCAGGTTGGGGAGATCATCAGACAAATCGATAAACCGGGTTAACGTCGTTATCCCAGTACCAGAGGCACGGGAAACGACGACAGATGATCAAAAGGATGATAAGGAGCTATCCCAGTACCAGAGGCACTGGGAACAAAAGATGAAACTCCTTTGACGTTGAGCAAATCACAGCTACACAAAGAGAAGCAGCAATCGAAGCGAAACGAGCTCTTGTACCGGACTTGGAGTGGTCAGAAGCCTATCCCAGTACCAGAGGCACTGGGAGTGAAAAGCAAAATCCGGACAAAGAAAAGATAGAAGTCCCAATGGAGATATTAAAACGAATAACTGAAGAGGAACAGATGTTCGCGAGCGAAATCCGCGACAAAGCAATTGAACAATTGAAAGACCACCAGAAGAAAGTGGGAACGGAGGTCATTGAAATACCCTCAGATGAAGGAAGGTGACACTCATTGAATGTGCGCAAAGCGCCAAAAAACGAAACGATGTAATGGTCACACAACCAGCGGATAGAATTTTAACCCCAGAAGAAAGAGCCGGGAGTTGCCATCATGGTTATTACGAAGATCCACGCAGAATCCAACCGCAGTGGGAATGCACTAAGTGTAACCGTATTGCATCCCAAGATGACCTGTCAGAATGGCCCAAATGTAACGCAGCGATAGCAGACCTTAAAAGTCACGTCCCGAAAGAAGTGCGAAGTATCTTACGAACCATGAGCATGTGTAACCCACACATCGAACGTTATCATTGGAACAGATACCGAACGTGGCTATCATGCGTTAGAAACTTCGTATATGGAAGAGGAAAATGGTTGCAATACTGGCAACGATGCGTGGATAATGGAATCCAAGACCCTCATGAGGTAATATTGTCAAAACGGAAACTTGAAGTTGAAACCGAAGAAATGAACGAAGAGATCCAGATATGGGAAAATGCGAGAATAGAATTGTTCTGGGATTTCCGCATCAACCATATGTACAGAGGCCAAGGGAAAACGATTAACTTCCCATCCGGACTTGGCACACCTGTTTATGAGTCAATCGAGCAATTCTGCACGGCACTTCACCACGACGACTCGGAGATATTCGAAACGTATTGGAAAAAGTTCGAAGATGAAATCCCCACATTTAACGTTAAGGAAATGCGGGAGTTACAAGTAACTCGCAAAAGAAGGGAAGCGGGTTTTATGACAAAGAAGAAGGTGACTTTTGCACCAGATCCTGACGGAGTTGAATACCCGGAGCGGGGTGGCGACACGTGGTGCATGTACGAAACGATTCCAAGTGACGATTGGGTCACCGAAGAGCTGATGGCGAATTGCGTCTTTGTCGGTCCCAAACGACCTAAAGGTTACGAAAGGGCTCAGAAAGATAAGGCAGATGAAGAGCCTGCAAAAGAGGCGCACAAAGAGGATCTGCCTACAGAACCAGCTGAACAGGAATATAATGCGACTGAAGAACGATCGCCAACAGCATTTGAAATCGCACAAATGTTAACGGAAAGAGGAAAGATGTGGGAAAAGTTTAACGAAGAGCTCCAAAAGATCTCGGATGGTCAACAAGACCCAGTAACAAAGGCAAAAGAGGACGAGGAGACACTCGATAACGGTGAGGAAGGTCCACCGATCGACAAAAGCCCATTAATGAGCCTCAAGGAGATCGATGAGCTGGAAGGAGCAGCTCCGGACAATGGGAGGTCCACCTCAGATGAACGAAAGTCATCGGCAAAGATACGAGTAACACGAAGCCACCCGAGAATCGCAGCTAAATATGGAAGAAAAACGATGGAAACGGGCAAACCTCTGCCCAAAAATGCGAAGACGAAAAAACTTAGCGATTCACGAGGTGATGAAGATGACGTCTCATCTGAAAAAGGAGCTGATGAGCGACCACTTGAACAAAGGGCTGCAAAGGATGATGATGGCAGCAACTCGGATTCAGATTGGACGAGTTCAAGTGATAATTCAACGACCTCAGAAGACTCGGGAGTAAACGACCTCTCAGAACAGGAGAACCTACTCGATGTCGATGAAGATGACGAGGTCGATGAAGAAAAGGAGCAGGAGATCAAAGTGCGAAGAACGAAGGTGCAACGGATGAGATTAAACCGAGAGACCATTAGAGTCTACAGTGATCAACGGATCTTCCTGAAACCATCTGTTTGCACACGAGTCAAAGTTAAGATGGCACGATTTGTCCCAGCTAACGAGAAGCTGATGTTTACACCTGTCTTTCAAGTTGAAACCGATGTCCAACCGTTAGCCGGAGTAACAGATCATAAAGGAAAACACTTCGATCTGGTCATTGCTAATCATAGCATTAAACGGCAAGTTGTCAAAAAAGGACAGTTCCTTGGATATGTGGAACCCTATGATCATATGGAGAACGTCCAGGTCAATAGTGGCACAGTAAGGAACGTGCTCTCTGATCCAACAGTTGACGACGTAACGAAGGCTGAGCTGACAAAGATCATCGGCAACTTGAAACTCGGACCTGATCTGACACAAGAACAGAAGAATGATGTGTATAGCGCATTCTGGGAGTTCTGGAAGGTGTTACCGACATCAAAGAAACCGTACGGAGATGTCAAAGGGATCACCCATGTGATTGACACGGGAGATGCGAAACCGGTGAAATGCAATCCCGCCAGAACCAGCTGGACAGGTCGTGGGTTCATAACGAAACACATCGAAGAGATGTTGGCGCAGGACGTCATCGAGCCATCAGATGCCGACTGGAGCTTCCCAGTAGTGCTAGCAGCGAAAAAGAACGGTGACGGGACAATGGGTACCAGATTCTGCGTCAACTACATCATGCTGAACAAGTTAACGAAAAAGAATAATTACCCGCTACCGAACCCGGATGAGTTGCTGGATGCGTGTGCAGGCAACAAATACTACGGGAAAATGGATCTGCAAAGTGGATTTTGGCAGATCCCCATGGATCCGGAATCGATTAATAAAACGACGTTCGTGACCCAAGATGGCATGTATCGATTTAAAAGGATGCCGTTTGGAGTCTGTAATGGACCTGCAACGTTCCAACTCTGTATGGACAGAGTTCTGTCCAAGGCGAAGCGAAAGGGCTGCGTCTTTGGATACATCGATGATGTCATTTTTGCTGGAAAGACTTGGGAGATTTTCATGCAAAACATGAGGAACGTCCTTCAAAGTTTAGTTGAAGCAGGTTTCACCATTAAACCGACGAAATGTGAATTCGGAATGCGGGAGATGGGATTCCTGGGTCACATACTCAGTGAAAACGGAGTTCGAATGGATCCCGAAAAGATCACCGCAGTATCGGAGTTCAAAAAACCTCAGACTGAACAACAGCTGAGATCATTCCTCGGATTGGCGAACTACTATCGGAAGTTCATAGCTGGCTACGCACAGCATACCTGTCATTTATATGAGCTGCTGCGAAACGATAAACATGTCAAAAAAGACTGGACAGAAGTTCATACGAAGGAATTTGAGAACTTGAAAAAGTTGCTATGTGAAGGTCCAGTGCTGGCAAAGTTTGATCCAGCTAAACCGACAGTAATCGAATGCGACGCGAGCAAAGAAGGAATTGGAGCAGTACTGTCCCAAGAAGGTCATCCAATTGCCTATGCGAGCCGCGTCCTACATGGAGCTGAAAGGAACTACGGTGTAACTGAATGGGAGTGTCTGGCGGTCGTATTCGCCGTCAGAAAGTTCAAACCGTACATCGACTACTCCGAGTTCACCGTACGAACTGATCACCAGGCACTGACGAACTTGCTGAGATCGGAAACGAACAAAGTTGGCATGAATCCGCGACTGACCAGATGGGCGATGGCGTTACAAGGCCACCAGTTCAAGATCGAATACAAACCGGGAAAGTATTGCGATAACGCGGATGCACTATCGAGAGCACCTATTGAAGGTCCGACATGCCAGGATGAGGAATTCGATGAGATCCCGAATTTCGAGGATATCAAAAAAGAATACGATATAAAGGAACCAGCTATCGAAGTTTGGCAACTGTTCGTTCAGATGGCCGAAGAAAGAGAAAAGCGAATAAAGATCAACTCAGTTACGGCGAAAGAGTCGGCTGAGAAATCGATCAACATTAACCGGCTCGAAAGTGGAGTTGAACATGACTCAGCAGCTCAGGGAGCTGGGCCTAGCGAGCGAAGTAAAGATCGAGATGGTCTCTGGGAACCAGATAAAGTTGCACAGGCATTATACGAGTGCCCAATAAAGTTGCTGAAGTTCCCTAAAAAGACGAATAATCGACATAAACCACTGCCAAGATGCAAAGTCATCTCTGATTGGAACGAACTCAGCACTGCAACTGTGCGTATCGTCAACTTGCAAGGAGAGGAGGAAGAGGTAGATGATTCGAATCTGCAACTCCGGAACAAGCAGCTAAAAGATCCTCACCTTGCAATGATCATCGATGAACTGGAGCATCTCCCAGACGCCGAAACGAGATCGAAATTCGAAGTTCATTACCAGTTATGGAACGGAATCTTATACCGAGTAAAAGACAACAAAGGCAGACTTGAAAGGACATACGTCGTACCACTGTCAATGAGAAGAGCGATCATCCATGCACTGCATGATGAGAAAGCAGCAGGTCACTTGGGGTTTGAAAGGACGCTGGCAGCTATCAGACTGCGATACTATTGGGACAGAATGAGCACAGACGTTAAAAATTATATACTCGCATGTCAAGGATGTCAGTTCCACAAGACACCACGAAAATGTCCACCTGGAAAGTTGCAGGAGATCAAAGTGGGACATCCTTTCTTTCGAGTATATGCGGACCTGAAAGGACCTTTATTACCGACGAAGAAACGCGGATACAAGTACATAGCGGTGTTTATCGACCAGCTGACAAAATACGTGATAGCAGTACCAATGAAGACGGCGACAGCGAAGGAGTTCGCCAAAGTCTTTGTAAAACATGTGATATTGGTACACGGAGCTCCGCACATCTTGCACACGGATCGTGGAAGGCACTTCACAGCGGAAGTCCTATCGAAAGTCACCAATGTGTTTAAAATTAAACACACGTTCGGAACGGCGTATCACCCTGAAGGCCAGGGCCAAGTTGAAAGGCAGATGCAGATCATCGGAGATGGCCTGGCACAGTACATGAAGGCAGGAAATGAACGGAAATTTAACAAGTACCTTCCATATGTGACCTCAGCGATGAATAGAGCGGTACATGCTACAACTGGCTACTCAGCATAATATATGTTATATGGAAGAGAAATGACCATGCCAGAGGACGTGGTGACAAGAACGAATCTGCCAGATAACTATGGTACTCCAGACGAATGGGTGGAGACCATGAAAAAGAACTTGACTTTCGCTGAAGAAGTCGCTAAATGCAATATAAAAGATGCTTATGAGAAAAACGCAGAAATCTACAATAAGAAGAAATCGGAACCAAACTTTAAAGTGGGTGATCTTGTATTGATCATACTTCCTAAGGACACGAAACAAGGGAAGAAGGAAAATCAATCGGACTTTAAAGCGAAATACGATAAGGTGTGGAAAATCCTCAGCTTCCCAAGGGTGAACGAAGCTGAAGTCATCGAACAGAACCCGATAAAAGAGGCGGATTTGAAAGTCGTCTCTATTGATCGACTGAAACCATGGCACCCACCGTTATCTAATAATCCGGAGCACAAGGGAGCTGTGGGTGAATCTCAAAAGGAGCTGGAATCAGAGCGAGGCCCGCAAAAAGATTGTAAATCATTTTCCGAACCACCTCTGCTACCTGAAACGGAAGATGATGCAGCAGAGCGCGCTTCTTTCAAACCACGCTCTGTCACCGAAATGTCAGGAGATGGAGTGAGCGAAGTAAAGCCTAAAAGAAGAGAGGCAGACCTCGGAAAGAAGATAAGGACTTCGAAACAGCAGTTACGTTAAAGCTGAATACGGAAGCCGGAAATCTGAAAAGCCCCTTAAATGAGGGTACAGAGCGTTTTCAAAAGACTCGGAACAGTCCTTTCTCAAACCACGCACTGCTACCGAAAACGATCAGCAGAAGGTTGCTGAAAAAACAGAGCGTAATTTGAAGGGCTCTTTCAAACCACGCACTGCTACTGAGGATAATCAGCCGAAGGTGGCTGTAGAAAAAGATTGTGCTCCGCGCGACGCTACTGATCAGCGGGCGCAGCAGCTCGAGACAGCGAAAGCAACAGCCGCTCAATTGGGGCGTGACATTGCCGCTGCCATCGAGCAAAGAAAGGTGAAAAAGAAGTCACGACCTACTCCCACGGAAATCCTCACAAGTAAAGGAGAAGAGGAAGACGCCGCCGACAAAGAACTCTTTGATCGGATAACTAAAGGACGCAGGGATATTAACCCAAAAATAAGGCTTATGGGCGTTTATGATATTATGAACGGGAGTTGGGAAGGTGTAAAACTGATTCGTCGAAAACCGGCTAACAGATACCGTTTTCATTGTTATAACAGGTATTAAGTTGATGGAACGATTGGATCGACAGAATTCAGATAACTCTGATTCTGAAAGTATTGGAAATCCGCTAAAAGCACCGATAAGAATGGAAGGTGATCAGGGTTATAACCCATACTTTGGAGACGAATCGAACTCGTCGGCAGGAACGGTGCAAAACGAGCCAGGGATATCGAATCAGCCAGTCTATGTGGGAGGCACAGTCTTTTACCCACACCAGCAGGACACAACGAGTTACCAGAATACGCAGAACTGGGTGTCGGATCACTACGGCTCAAATGTCGGACCACCCCAATTCCCAGGACAAAATGTTCCTTTCTCGGGACAACAATTCCCAGCGTATGGCTCGGCACAAGTTGCAATGGGATCACCGGCGTTATTGATGCCACCGCCACAACAGGTGGTATCGAATTTCCCTGTTGGAATGCAAACGGCACCCGTACGATTACCTGGATTTGGTGGGATACCGGTAGTACCTGGCGGACACGGAGGATTTAGCGGCATGTCCCCAGTCCGAACACCGGGTATCGGTGGAACGTCACCCAGATCAGTATATGGAGGACATGGCGGAACGTCGCCTGCCCCATCTATGTCCCAAGGAGGCTTAAATTTACCGCCATTGTTTCCGGACTGGACCGCAACGGCGCCAGGACCATTCGGCACATCTGTGCTACCACGTCCACATCGACGATTTGATCACGGAGGCATATCCCCACATAAAAGAGGAGGGAGATCATATGGACGAGGAAACCGATTTGAATCACCGCGACTGAGAGGAGTGTTGCCTTCGTTGGGACCACAGTTAGAAGGATTACCGAAAACTCCCCCAGGCGAACCTTCAGTGTCGGAATATTCTCCACGAATGACGGTTAACATAAGAGAAGATGATGACCGCCTGAATGTGATCGTGGACGAACATGAGACGATTACGGAGGAACACAGGAGAGTCATACATGATTTTAACCGAATCTGCCACGATTTTTATCGGATCCACGAACGCGTCGATGATGAACACGCGTTCTACGGCAAATTGATGTCAGTGGCAGGGATGTCACATCCCACACATGAGGCACTGAAAGAGAAGACAGCGGTCCTTATCCAAAAAAGAAAGGAAATTGGCATTCAAATTGTAACGATGAAAAGGTGTCATCCAGCCTTAGTATACCGAAATTGGCCAATTATGGTGGAAAAGATCCTCCGCTTCATTAGGAAATATCCAGAAGAAAGGTCCCGATCGGTAGATGCCGCACCGACCTCATCAAAGGAAAAAGCGGGGACATCATTGACGAAAACTGTCGAAGAAATGACAGATGAAGAAATATTGGCGGAAAAGAAGAAGCTGGATGAAGCTTTGAAACAGCGCACGAGATCACGGACGAGCTCGACAGCAGAGTCTTCTAGCCATGGCACATCAAAACGAGCACGATCTGTGACAAAGAGTCCTAAATCGGGAGATGGTCAAAAGGCTAAAAAGCCTACGGTGAGTAAGGAACCACCGCAGGCACAGGAGATGCCCGTACCAGTTGTACCGGTGGCCAAGAAGGCTCATCAACCATCGGTACCAGCCCCCACTCAGCCAATTCCCCCACTACCAGCGGCACCCAGTCAACCGATACCTGTAGCAGAGATCCCACCAGTCAGAGCATACTTGGCAACCTTCCCTGGAACAGATGGGCAGGAGAAGAAAATTGCTGCTCGACTCGTGGATAAAAAGACAAGTCAGGAGATTCCGTCATGCACTGACAAGGGAAATAAAGAGTTGAAGAAAATAATCAACACGGCATCACGGGAACAAACTGAAGCGGCCCTACTGGCTATCCCAAACGAGGTAGATCGGAGAAACCCTCGAATCCTTATCCGAATGATGAAAGAGTTGATAGCGAAACAGGCGAAAGAAGAGGACGCCTGGATTCATATACGGTTGGGTACGAACGAGGACCACGTGTTATATACGCACACAACCGAAGGGCGGATATTAGCGGTTAAAAGAAAAACGTTAAAACCGGAAGAAGAAGATACAGGCGGGAAGAAGAAACGGAAACCCGATTACGACACAGCGTACCTGTATACTGAGCCAGTCTGCAGACTGTTTACGATCGGATATGAATATGCAGTTGACATACCAGGGATAGCGATAGTGGAAATCGTTGATCCGTTATCGGGAGACCCGATCCCCTTCACACCGATGTGCATATCAAAGGAGGATATAGCACATGCTGACAACGAATCAAGGAAGTCTCTCGCAGCATTGTACAAAATGTTACCAGCTGAGATTAAGAATAACCCGACGGCATTAACAGCAGCGGTACTTAGTCTCATGCAGCAGCGTGCGGAAGCGGATCAAGCCTTCATTCGATTAACATATAACCATGACGACGGAACGCTTCGAACAGCCTGCTACGACCATCGAAAAACGCCGCTGTATTGGGATATTACACCTCCTGAACATATCAAAGCTGCAAATGAACAGCTCGCCAAACAGCAACAAGCTCAAGCCCAGGCTAAACTCGCGGCACAGGAAGGTCCTGCCGGAGAAGCCGATGAGGAAATGGAAGATAATGGAGCAGCCCCCGTAGGAGGAGATGACGCTCCAGAAGATGATGATGAAGAACCGGAATCAGAAGATGAACCGATTGATGAAGATAACCCTAAACGATCATTGGCCAGAGTTTTCGAGATTGTCAAAGGAGCTAAACATAAGCCGTGCAATGACGTGAATTGTCCTCATTGTTTTCCACCTCAAGATTCAGACGACACTGAAGACGATGACGAATCATCTGAAGAAGTTTCGGACGATGAAAAGCCGAAGACAAGATCGTCTAAAACGGTTACAAAGCCCACAAGAGCTATAAGAAGTGGGCAGAAATCGGACCAAACCTCAAAAGGAGACACCAAAACCAAGAAAGAAAAGGCGGAAACTCAACAGAAAAAGAAGAGAGGACACAAAAATGAGGAGTCCTCACCAGATGTCGACGTTGAAATTGATTATGA